>NC_090925.1:235544695-235749695 GCF_040938575.1 Ambystoma mexicanum
AGTTGTACTGAACTAATAATTTGAGGTATATTGTTATGGTTTGTGCATGCCATAATATTGTGTGCTGATTGAAAAAAAAAAAAAAACATTTAAATTCTGAAATGTTGAATTGTATGAAAAGGGAGTGTAGTAAACATAAGTACTGTTGTGTTATGTATATGTTTATGTTGGTTGAAAGATACAACATTTATTTTCTGTTGTCCCCTGTGCTTCTGGGTTCTGTTGATGCTACTTGCTGTCCGTGGACTTTCGTACTGGCAGCAGACTCTGGAGCTGCTACATTGGGGGTGAGTATAATATAGTGACCTTGTAGCAAATTAAGAGTGTACTGGTAAAAACCTATGAAATACAGTGAAAAAAACTTTGTTAAAGGGATTTTATGGTTACAAGTAAAAGTGAAAAACACCATAAATTCACCAGTTATGCCAAGCTAGGCAACCATAACTCGCACCACCTCCGTGTACTGCTAAGACTAACTCCCAGGACATCAAAGATGATATCACACATGTCATTGATGACGCCACTGTTGCTTTTGCAAATCTGTTTTTTGTTTAATTTCTCCAAAGTGTCCAACTGTAAGCACAAATATAAGTTTGGTCCATAGGCAATGGGTCTAGCCCTTGACAAGGATAAATGCCTACTCTGATTTACTTATTGGGGCATGCACATGACTGAAGCACTAGATTTAAATGGGAAAGGAAATTGTGCTTGCGGCTGTAGCACGGAGTGCTGGATGCGATTGCAGCAAACGTGCGCGTGGAGCATCATCAAGGACCTGAAAGGATGCTTTTGCAAATTAGTCCTGTGTTATACTGTTTTAAAAGTGTCAAAACCTAAGTACAAAAAATAGAGATATAACTTATTTTCCGCTGTGACTGTGAATCTGGCCCTTGGCAAGAACAAATGTCTATTCTGATTTGCCTTTGGGGTAAGCGGCATGACTGAAGCACATGCCCCATGGATTGTGCAGACTGGCCATGCAAGCCATGAACACTGGCTATTGGTTACATTATGAGAGTACATTGGACACTGAACCAGAAATGTGGGTAGGTGCAGTGGATAACGGGGGTGGTTTGGTGGTGCTGTGGTCATGGCCAAGCCTCATGCCCTAGGGAATTGAAAAATGACTTGCAACCCCAGCATGTGCTGCTGATAACGATACACATAAGTATGTGTTCCAAAAAATATATTTGTTAACCACTTTAGTGCCAAGGACGACGTATCTCATCCTTGGAATTCCCTCCGGGTTGCCAAGTACGAGATAGCTTGTCCTTTTAGGAACTCTGGTTTGAGCGATCCCTGGAAAGCAGGGATCGCTCAAAACTGTAATCCAACCCCCGGGCTATGTGAGGGGGAGGTCCCTCTTCATGAGCCGGGGATTGGATTACCTTCAGTTTCATGTTGGCATGCGTAATGCACGCCGACATGAAACTGAAAGTAAATTCACTTTGGCAGCCATTTTCAGCTGCCGCAGTGAGGACAGAAGGTAAAATCCCTTCTCCCTCTCCCTCGATCTCTGGCTGTATTGCAAGCCGGAGATCGAGGGAGGTGTCGTTGGAAAGGGGAGACTCTCCCCTTTCCAATGACATCTTTTTTGAAAGCTTTGACGGTCACAGATCGCGTGCATAGCACTCGATCCACGGCCAGCAATGCCACTAGACCACCAGGATCTGTTTGTGACAAGGGGGGGGGGCTGCCCCCAGGGAGGACTACTTGACGTGCCAACCCATCCATTTGGGGTGGGAGAAGGCCGCAAGGAAAGTGTGTGCAGGCCCCCAAAGGATGGGGGCTGCAGGTTAGGGCCCCCCTGGAGCAGATGGGTGCCCATCTGCCCCCATCTACCCATAGGGATGGGCCCAAATCAACAAAGAAAAAGCAATGAAATACATGGGTGGTTTTGGGGGAGTGCCCCCCTCACTAGACCACCAGGGAAATGTTTTATGGTAAGGGGATTGTCCCTCTCCCCCCAACCAAAATGGAGTGGGGGCCATCTCATGCAGCCTTCCTTGGTGGCAGATATCTGCTCCTAGGCAGGGGAATCTGACCCCAAGGGAGGGCTGCATGAGATCCCCCCTTATCTGCCCCCAGGGAGGGGTGCATGAGTTGCCCCTGCTTCATTTGGGTTAGGGGAGAGAGGGCCACCCTCTTTACATTACATAATTCCCTGTTGGTTTAGGGTGCCCCTCAGACCCTGCTAAAATGCATCCTAACACTTTCAAAGTTTTCTTTTTGTTTACCCAACTTCCCTTGGATCAGATGGGCGCATTAGTATGCCACTCTGCCCCCAGGGTGCCCAAACACTACTGCCCCATCCATTGGGGGGCCAGTCTGATGTTTTGAGGTGGCCGTCTCCCCTCAGCCCCGAATGGAGGGGGGCACCTCATGCAGCCCTTCGTAGGAATTCCAGGGAGGGCTGCATGAGATGTCCCCTCTTTCTTTGTGCAGGTCCTCCAGCTGGTGGTGGCTCTTCGGGAAGGGGGGATGGCAATAGCTGATACCATTTTTAAGATAAATAACGGTATTCCTCCAAGTATGTGCTGTGTGCTAGGTAGTTAATGGATAATGAATAAGAATAGGTGTAAGAGCTGTGCAAGGGTACATTTTGAGTTTCAAAGGTCCTCTGTGAGCTGGAAAATACAGTTCTGAACTGTCTGCAAAGCACAGACCTGTTTGGAAAGTGGACGCATTCGTGAACATCCAATCATGCCACGCACGTGTGGCCATGTGACACTGACCGGAAATTGCACGATTGTGTCAGATGTTTTCAAACTTCCATGAACACAAAAACAGTGGAAAAAGTTGCAGTGTACAGAAGTGTTAAAAATCATGCTAGAAGGTGGAGAATGGTAGGCTTTTAAGGTGAAACATTCAAAATTGGACTTAAATGTTGCTATATTGGGGTAAGTATGATATTAGTAAGTTGTAAAAAATTAGGGTGCACTGGTAAAAACCCATGAAATTCACTGAAATAACTTTGTTAAAAGAATGTTATGATTAAGTTGCACTAATAAAAACTTAATGAAAAAACATGTTAAAGGGACATTATGGTTACAAGTAAAACCAAAAAAAAACAGAAATGTACCAGTTATGGTAAGCTAAGCCACCATAACTAGCGCCGCCACGGTGCACTGCTAAAAGACATAAAAGATGACATCACTGATGACATCACACATTACATTAAATGTGTTAAAAATGTTGGTAACAGGATTTTAGGTATGATTGAGAAACCTTTCATGAACTACTTAATTTATTAAAGTATATACTCTCGTGAACAAAACATAATGGGCCCAATTCATGGAATACACAAGAAGGTTAACTTCTAGATATATAGAGCATTTCCAATTTTCATATTCTGACTGTCATTGAGCAAAACCGCCTGGCTTAGATATGTCAGTGTACAAAAACAAGTGGACCAGCTATGTGATGTCATCAGTGATGTCATCAATGACATTTGTGATGTCATCTCTGTTAGTCTTAGCAGTGCACAGTTGTGGCATGAGTTATGATTGCTTAGCTTACCATAAGTGGCACATTTCTGAGGGGTTACGGTTTTAATTGTAACCATAACGTCCCTTTAACAAAGTTTTTTTCACTCAATTGTATAGATTTTTATTAGTGCAACTTAACCATAACGTCCTTCTAACCAAGTTTTTTCACTGAATTTCATGGGTTTTTATTAGTGCAACTTAACAGTAATGTACCCTTAACAAAGTTTCTTATGTGAATTCCATAGATTTTTATGAGTGAGAATGTTTCATGATATTACTTCACTGTATATATGTTCTTAATACTTCCTCTTTTAACATATATAAAAGAATTGTAAACCTCCTTTAACAAACATATTTTTTGTAATGCATACTGAGTTGTGTCATTATCAGCAGCGCATGCTGGGGATGTAAGTCATGGTCAAATTGTCCTGGGCATGAGGCTCGACCACGACCCCAGCCCCAATAAACCACCCTTGTTATTCATTGCACCTACTCTACATCCTAGCTCAGTGTTCACTGCACCCTCATAATTTGACCAATTGCCAGCAAATTGATCCAGCACTCGCACAGGCTTTCATACAGGTAATTCCTGAGGGAGAAGGACAAGAAAGGGGACGCCCCTTTTTCTTCCTGAAACAGGGATTGCTATATAAAAAGGAAACCTCAAGAGAATGCCTCAGTAGAGTTCAACTAGAATCCCCAACACTCATTTAACAATTGTGTTAGAGATTGCACATTCTCATTTGACATGGGGACATTTATGGCAATCCAAGACCCAGGCTCACATAAAGAACTTCATCTGGATATGTGCATTATGCCAGAAAAGCAGTATGCATATCCCCTAACCTGCCACTCTGAACCCCTTAACAATCATCAAAGTACCTTTCTCCCGAAATGGGATGGACATCATTGGGCCATTGGAAACCTCTAGAGTGTGTAATAAAAATGTCCTTGTAACTGTTGATTACGGTACTCGAAACACCCAATCATTCCATATGCAGAACACTACAACTCAACAGATATTAAAACACATTTTACCATTCTTTTCTAGGTTTCCCCAAGGACCAAGGAAATTCTCTAAGGATTCAGGGATCCAATGTAATGAGCAAACAGATGAGTGAAGTCAAGGAATTACTATGTATCTCCACTTTAAGAACCGCAGTTTACCACCCCCAAACGGACGGGTGGGTCAAGAGATTCATTAAAACCCTTTAGATGATTTTGAAACAATTGGTAGATCAGGATTGAAAGGACTGGGATAGTATCATGCCATGGGCCCTATTTGCAGTGAGGAAAATTTCTCAAGCATCCACCGGTTTCTCTTCCTTTGAACTACTTTACCGTAGAGAACCAAGAGATGTCCTAGACATGCTGCAGGAGACATGGGAGGAAAGTGAAAAAACACCTAATCCCCTTTCACAAACAGCTACCCGATTATGAGAGCATCTGAACCTAGTTCGAAATATAGTCTATACTGACATGGAAAAACCTCAGACCCAACAAAAGTCCACCTATGACAAGAAAGTAAATTTAAGAATTTTTTCAATAGGACAAAAAGTATTAGTCCTCTCTCCTATCTCTGAAAATAACTTGTCTAAAAATGGCATGGGCCATACGAGGTACTATAGAAAACATGGACCTGTACCTATAAAATAGCCCAACCTGATAAAAGCAAACAATTCACCTTTACAATGTAAATTTACTAAAGGAGTGGAAAGAAAATACTTCCACTGCCTCCATCTCAATATTGTCTTGTTTGATACCGGAGGAGATAGACACCTCAGAACGTATTCCCTAAGAGCTATCGAGACAGCAGCAAGAAGTCTTAAACGACCTAGCCATGACATACCCTGAAGTATTCTGCAACGACCAGGGAGAGTACATGGTACTTATAATTATATCAAAACTCCAAAGGGAAGAAAGTGGTCAATTTAAATGCCTACAGGCTCCCAGAAGCCCATGAACAAATAGTGGTAGAGGAAGTGAAAAAGATGCTGAGGGCAAACATTATCGAGCCTTCTTCTAGCCCATGGTCCTCTTCTATTGTATTGGTAACCAAACCATATCATTATTGGCGGTTTTGCATGGACTTAAGGAAGATTAACGTCATCTCCGCCTTTGATGCCTATCGTTTGCTGTGCATCGATGAATAATTGAAAAACTGGGAAGTGCTGCATTTTTATCGACCTGGGACTTGACCATAGATATTGGCAGGTCCCTGTGCATGGACCCAATGAAGAATGGGGCTCCAGAGACTTTTCAATGTCATATGGACAGGATATTACAGCCTTATTACAATTTCTGTGGGGCTTATATTGACGGCATACTGATTTACCGCAAGTCATGGGAAGACCATCTCCTCCATCTTAATACCATCATGAGAACCCTCAGAGAAGCCGGTTTAGCTGGCAATCGATTCAAATGTAAGGTGGCCCAATTAGCCGTGAGATACCTCAGCTTCTTTGTAGGGAATGGCAGTGTCCAGCTGGAACGAGACAAAGTGAAAGCTGTACTAGATACCCCACGCCTAAGGCTAAGAGGGACATCAGGGCATTCCTTCGATTGATTGGTTATTACCATAGGTTAATTCCTAATTTTGTGGCTAAAACAGCTAGATTAACCAGAAATGTAAAGAACGCTTAACCTCAGAACCTTCATTGGGCTGATGAGGATGACATATGCTACAACCGCTTAAAACAAACCTTGTGCCAGAACCCAATCCTAAAGGTGGTAGATTTTTCAACGGAGTTTGTGTTACAAACTGATACCTCTTTCACAGGGTTAGGAGCAGTCTTGTCACAGATTAGTGATGGATTAGAACATCTTATCCTATTCACTAGTTGAACAACCTTCCCCCGTGAAAAGAACTGCTCTGTATGTGAGTTAGAGGCCCTTGTGATCAAATGGGCAATCACCAATCTAAGATACTACTTTTTGGGGAGCAAGCTCACCATTGTCACAGACCATTCACTTTTGGTATGGATAAGCCAATGAAAGCACCCTAACCCTTGAGTCATGTGATGGTTCTTAGACCTGCAACCCTACTGTTTCACTGTGGAACACCGAAAAGGCAAAAACCAAGGGAACGCCATTTTCCTTTTGCGGTTTCACTGTGAAACAGATGTGGCTACATCACATAGGGGAAGGGTGTGTGAGAAACCAGAAGGTGTCTCACCCGCTAGTACCCACGGATTTCTCTCTAAGGTGGCCAGGGCACCGCCATCGCCTTTTGGAACCAGATCCTGGGGGTGAACCAATGCAGGAGGATCACCTGTGTGAGGGGTTCTGAGGGAGTGTGATTGGGGCACAGGATGGTGAGATGTGGTATCCCTCTGTTCCTGGTTACTAATTTACCCCATGCTCCCGATGGGATATTTAAAAACTCAGCCCCTGTCCCCTTTAGTGTATGAACACCTTTACAAGTACAGTCCACTCTTTGCGAAAACAGACTCACATCTGAGCCATAAACCTGACATGTCCCAATACTATGGTCAGGTCAGGCAATTATCGGCAATCACTCACACCTGACTTCTATTGAACTTCCCCACACACGGATAAAAGATGGAGCACGAGAGCACATACTGAGCAAGGCAAAACAAACAAAGGTACAGCATTTTTTAGTTGGCTGCTGAACGAAGGGTGAAAGACGGCAAGGCACGAGAGGTTCATGAGAGGGGCAACATCCTTGACCTTGTTTGCAGGAAACCGTTATTTTCAATAAAACTTAATGACAGAAAACATAAGACCAGGAGACTAGGCTAAAGAGTCCTGCATTGTGTGTCGGAGATACCGAGGATCCTCCCGCGGAACTGACCAAGGTGGGAAGAATTAGCAGACACCATGGTATCATCATTGGCTCCAAGAGCAAAGAAGCCACAGAGAACAACACAGCCGGTGAGTTGGGGAGACTGATGCCAGACCGGTCTGTGTTGAAGTCAAGGTTGCAAGAAGCAACATTGTAAAAAGAGCACTGGAACAAACATTGTTAAATGCGTGTGATGAAAAACGCTAGTGAAGCAAAATTGCTGGTGAATATTTTAACATTAAAAGGAAAGATATTATACCGTTGACACAATGGTCTGGCACTGTGAATGTGTTCAGTCGAAGGTCTGTGTATGGTATCCCGACAAGAGAAACGAAAGTTGAAGATTGATGCAAAGTGTAAATTGTGTGAAGTGAATTGAAGTAGTCCTGCGATGGTTTAGGCAAAGACCCATTGAACATTTGAAAGCCTTCGATTCTGGTATCAAGAGGATTTTGACCGCGGACAAGGGGGACCCATGGTCCGAGTCCAAAGGAGCGAGACCAGTTTTGAATTTGTGAAAGTGAAAACGCTGACAAAGTAAGCTTTGTTCTTTGTTTGTTCCATCAGGTCCTCTGCAAATAAGAGACTGCCATTGTGAGAGAGACTTTGGCAGAAGGCCCTGATGCCTATGTGTTGATCTGCCAAGAAGCCAGAGTGTGTGCGAAATCTGCCGTGTGCTGAAAACATGGGGAAGGGAGGCCAGCTGCTCAATTATCCTGACAGATCATTTCTTGAACACTTTTCTTTTGCATTCATTGATATCCCACACTATTTTGTATTAAGAAGTAAGGATTGGCAATAGGTTTATTAGTATAGGCCCTTTTATTTTGACAGACTCCACTAGGACTGCATCATTATTATTTAATGCTCATAACTTGCTCCCATCTTTAGATTCTTTAGATTTAAGTTTAGATACGCATTCTACCAACCCATTGAAGTTTAATAAACACCCTTGAAATGTGATCACATGTGTTTGTCTTCACTGTTTGATACCATGCCTTCCTTACAGCATGAATGTCACTGAACATCTGAGATGTTTGCGAAAATCTAGGACCATACCTGAACGTCCAGACTGTTTGCGGACTTCAGGGATGAATAAACACCAATATTTTGGCTTCTTACGGCCATATCCCATCCCAACCTCATCACCCCTCACCTCCCCAGAGATTTTCATTAGTTTGACAAGTGCAATGTTGTGTTTTTTAATATGTATCAACTGCGGTGTTCAGCAACGACGTGCGCTGTCCGCAAATCCAAGTTGGCAGGCGTTTCCCAAAAATATGACACACCTCACACTTTTCACCATCCAATCAGCGGGTGCGTCCCATGTCCACAGACCGACTGCTGACCCTTGGGCCTTTCGGAGTCCCGTCCCCGGACCATACAGGGAAGTGAGTCCGCAGACCAAACCCAGATATCACTAATTTTGTTTTACCTACATTTTAGCTGTTTAAATAACTACTGGATAGATTTACACCAAATTATGAAAAGCACACTTTCTGGACCAAGCCTCCAATGCTGCCGCAAATTTGGTGAAAACCCGTCCAGCGGTTTGGGCTGTACGCACAATCAATTTGTTTGTTCAGTGCGTCTATGGGAAAAAACACACATTTTGGGATCCCCCCCCTATAACCTTGCCCACGCCTGAAAAAAACCTCACTAAACTTCACAGAATCAATCTCACAGGGCCATATAATGTTTGCAAAGTTTTGTGAGGATTTGTCCGGGGGGGGGGCAAGTTATAAGCTGCCCAAAAAGTTCTCTTCGTATGGGTTGAGCAACTTAACCGTAACTAAAACAGGCCGTGTAATATACGTGTTTATGTAACTTGTGATTTTATACCTTTGCTTTTACTACTATTATTTATGTGCTCTGCGGACTGTTCATGAGTTTCCATAAAAATCTCTAACTCCTAATTAATTCCATTTCACATGTAATGGTGTTTTTCATGGCTCCTTTCTTAGCAATTGGAACTCTATTAATGTAGCTTATCCTACAGAGGGCAGTGTTGTTCTTTGATCATTTGGTCTCAACAGGCATATTCTCACTGCTCATTGTTTGGTCCTTAGCAACTTGTGACCTTCATTAGGATATGTTTTGATGTACTGCCTAAATATATACATTTTTATATCAATTTTGAACACAGGCATGGGAGCCCAGCTAATCTGATGAGTTTTGAACAATCTGGATGCAGTGTTTTGTCCTTTATCTCTGGAGTCTGATATCTTTCTGTGTTGCTGTTTCATGATCTCACTACCACAATTCAGGCCTGGTAAGATGTTCGCCCCATTTGCCTTAACCAATAACTGTGTAGCATTTTGTCTTGCTTTGTTGAAGTTGCAACTTGGTATGTGTGTATTTCTCTGCAAGGGCCTGGCTAATATGCTCTGCTGAGGGGGTGAGGGTTTTCATGCTTCAGAGATGGAAAACTAGATTGCAAGGCCTACATGTACTATTTATTCCATTAGTATAAGGGGTAGCTATCATTCACTATTACGCATTATGGCTTTCTGAAGCATGGCTACTAGTGCCTTGTTGGCCTGCACAGGGAAGTCTTCTTTATGTGGGACTGCTCGCTCCTATGATGTGTACCTTTTTTCACATTTACTTTTGCAGCTCGTATTTTTGCACACGTTTAGGGCATTGGATGTATTCTACAACATTACTGTACTCCCCAAGATTACCTTTCATAGAGGAGAAATTTCCATTTGCTTTTCAGTCTGGCTCCAACCACAAGTGCAGTCCAGCATCGAAATACTAGGCAGAAAAACACGTCTATATTTGCTTTTGTTACTCTTGCTCAAATCAATAATGCCTAGCACTTCTGTGCTGGGCTGTCCTTTTGGGCAGGAGTAGTCTCAGGCTGAATCGTGGAGACAATGTACCAGGAGTATGAACTATGGATGGTGTCTTAGAAAACATACAAAGGAAAGGGAAGAAATACTTGATGGTACAAGTATGTCGAAAGATATCCTTTATTCACCGAGAAGGCGACCAGCAAATAGAGGGAGATTAAATCTATGCCTAAATTCGTGCCATAAGCATACTGGGACAGGGGTACTTATATGATTTTGGTGCTGCCCTGGAAGGCAGTTTTGATGAGAACAGCAGGAAGGGGCCATACCTCTCATGGTCTGTGTCTGCAATGTGGTGCTAGAGGGGACGAATATCTTTGCCAGAGGAGAACCATTAACAAGAGGGTCGGAAATAATTGCTGATTTTAAAAATATATGCATTAATAATTGTCAACAAGATCATTCCACAACCATAATACGAGATGATTGAAATTCATAACATACCATTGCACCTACAAAATATCGTATGTAACATCTTCATTTTTGTGAGTTCAAAACACCCCCCCTTGCTGGTGGTACTATAGTTCATCTTCCAATATTTATAATTAGGACTGCAGACAGTATATACTACTTAAAGCTAGCAGGCACTCAAATTGGCTGATCATGGCCAGTTGTTATGTCCAGAAGTGCTGGAGCAGTGGGCAAGCAGAGAATTATTTCTGCAACTCTCTATGCATTGTGCATTCCTGATGCAGATCACTCCTCCAAAGGTCCCTCACCTCAAGACAAGAATGTATATGTATGCAGGTCTGTCCAGATGTACTCGTTCCTAAGGCGCCAAGGCTGTACAGCACAATATTCCATTTACAATTCTTGGGTACAGGTTATTCTCCTCACCCAATGTATTGACAATGCCATCTAGCTATGAACAATGCAATGCTGACAAATGTAGTGTTTAAATTAGCACTATCAGTAACAATTCCTAAAAAGCAGCCCTTTGGTGTCATGGGTAATGGAGTGTTCATCTAGTAAACTACAAGCATAAAGAAAACAAAAACTCGTCTTGAGATTAATTGATACTTATGTATTTCATACATTACTTCACAGAAAATGGATGTAATCACTGTGTAATTCTGTATATACTTAACATAAAGGGAATATCAAAAAAACGGTAGAATGTATTTCCTCCTCCTCATGCACTTGCGGGATCTGAATGACACCTTGCCTGGTAGGATCGCTGTCTGTCTTCTCTCTGTTCCCCCTCCCTTGCCTCGTCGCACCTTGAAATACTTGTGTATAGGCGCGTTATAAATGCATTATCATATCATATCATTCAACTGGGTAGACCTACCGGGTAAAGACCTCTGAATGGTCCCGGTGCACCCATGGTGCAATATGTGGGAGAATACCACTTGCCAGTATCGTAGCCAGGATCTTATTTCCATGTTTAGAATCGATAAGGGCAGGTATGACGTATAATATGCCGGCTTACCAGGCTTCAACAACACTATTACAGTGGGGGAGCACACTGCAGGTGGCAGCCCACTCCACCCCTCCCCCATTTTAGGCCTCAATATGCACACCCAGAAAATGTAGAGCTAACATATGAATACACTCTTTATATCATTGGGCTGTTAGTCCTTCAGGGCCTTGGGATTTACAACTGGAGGAGCTAATGACTGCCTTCTGAATTCCAAACAACGCAAGGGTGTCATCCATAGCCTGCAGCGCTCCCAATGTACTTTGCTGGACCTTAATATTGTCCAAGTAGTCTAGCACATCATCCCATGTTTTCCTTGATTTAAAGGCTCATAATACCCGCAAAATAAAAGATGAATGTCCTTTGGGTCTGTTGTCCAATCCCTCTTTTCAGTAGTCATTTCGATTATGACAGTACTTTTGCGCTCTGTGTTCATCAGCCAAGCGAGAGGCCGGAATGGCCTTTCGCTCTCGCCATATTTCCTGGCCGCTGACAGCCTGTGCAAGAACTTTATTTCACAGTCAGCAGCTTCTCTAAATTGACTTCTGGCATCATAGAGGAGATCCCTCTCTATTTTCCCTTGTGTGACACTGTACCTTTGTTGTAGCTCACTAATCTCCTTTTCCAGACTGCTTAACCAGCGACATATATCTTTGGAGCATGACTGCTTCCCTGGAGATGCAATAGCCCCGAATAAAGGTTTTAAAATCCTCCCCTGAATGTAGCTCAAGGAGGGAGTGTTTTAACACTGCATCTGTCAACTCTGCATCCTTAATCCACCACATCACAGTTCTGGGTTGCTGCACTAACAGCGTCCACCTAACATTAACTAGTCTGTGATCTGATAGCGTCCTAGCCAGGAATTTACTCTGTACAATGTGCGACTCTTCACATTGGAATATTAGCACATGGAGACTATTATTGACCACCTTTCAACTAATCAGAATGTTCAGACTGCAGTCAATAACTACTGGTATTGATTGCATTCTGAACAATCTGACTTTAAATGCAGACAGGGATACAATTTCCAGTCAATGTTTCTTTCAACAAGAGTGCAAGACACTTTCTTTCTGGGAGGACTTTGTTTTCGTGGCAACTGTGGTGGCCCACCACAGGTCATCAGGGTGGCCCACAGCACGTGCTGAGAATGCCCAGGTCACCAGCTGTGCTGTTATCACGCAGTGAACCCACGGGCAGGGGACACCCTACAAAGCATCCGGATCACAGGACGTGACACTGTGGCTGGGGGCACCCAGCTGATGGCAGCCTCGGCTCTGGGGGCACCCAGGCCGGGGCTGCAGGACCAGGCCGTGGTCACAGAGCAACACCAAGGACAATAAAGAACACAGGCACGAGTTTCCGCTTCCTGGGGCTCTGCTGCACTGCCCCTCACGTGCCAGCAGAGCCCTTTTTTATTGAGGACTGTCATGAGTGACAGAGTCATGACGCTCTTTCTTAAAGGGGCAACAGGCCCACAGTTAAATGGGCCACATACCACAGCAACATCATACTTAACACTGCAGAGAGAAAGCTACATTATCAGAATATGTTTTCACTTTCTTATAGATAAACTGTTTAATTGTACATGATGCCTAATGCATGTCCATGTAAACCCACTCTAGTTTAACTAAGGGTTGCATTTATAATACAACCTTGCTATTTGATCATTACAAAGTAAAAGCAGATTCAATTCACTGAATGTGTCCATTTTCTTTACTCACTATTAAAGTAACTCCAAATCGTGCATTGCTTCTACCGCAATGTGCTAATAGCTTATAGATGTTGGGAGGGGTTATCACTGGGGATGATGACCCTTCCCCATCTTGTTGACGGTTCTTTATCCAACGATAATGACCCCTCCCTTCCATCTATAAGGCTATGTTAATGCATAGTTAAGACATGCAGCGGGCTTATGAGCACTTGTATGATACGTGAATTCCTTTTGGAATGGATTAATATCCCTCCAAGCTTCTGGTTAATCATTAATTGCTCCACACATCCCACATTTCTGGTAGCATGCCTAGCAACTTGTCTTGAGCAATCAACTCTCAGTTCTAAAATTACATTGAAATCCTACAGCCAGATCATGGGACGCTCATCCCAGTTCACCAGCAGTGTCCTAACGCTATCAAAATACAATGGATTTTCCATATGTTGAGGCACATATATTAATCAACATAAATGTATACGAGGCTACAATACTAATCACACATATAATGGTGACCTACAAATATTTCTGGAAGCAGAAAATTCAATCTCTTGTAAATGTGGAAAACCATCTTTTCCGTGTTCCCAGAGTAAGATGCAAAACAGCAGTTGTTGCCCCATATTCTATTATCATTATTATTATTATTGAGGTGTTTATTTGTGCGTACCCAGCTTCGAGAAGCAACAGAGCATTTTACAATCATAGAGGAAAGAACATGTTGAGGGGAGCTGAGAAAAAATGCTGTGTGGAGCAAACAGCAGTGGAGAGGGAACCTGGGACATTTGTCATCAAGGGATCTACAAGCAACCAGAGGAGAAGACAGTGGGGATCAGATAAGCTGTCTGAGGTAGGGTCGGGAGTGGAGCCAGTTGTGTCTTTGTATTTACAGATGTAACATTGTGTCCTTGTACATCTCTGCATAATAGTAACTTTGCATTGCGTAAATGACAATCGGCCATTTAATTTGGAAGCACTAGGGTCAAAATGGGGTGGTTCAGCGATTAAGATAGCGCATAACTAGCACACAGGCAGCTACTAAGTAAGAGGCTATCACACTTACATTCTTTCTGGGTAAGAATTATTGAGAGTATTCTCGCATCTAAAATTAGCCCGATTTTAAAATGCATGTCAATACGGTGTTTATTTACTGTGACATAATCTGTATTAAGTACACTTTTTTATGTGAAGAAATAATTCATTTTTTTTTATCATTGTGTACGAGCAAACTGTTTTAAACGCTATGGTGTGTGATTTGTATACTTTAAAAGAACGTAGCAACTGTGTTTGCAATTGCATATTGAAAGATGTCTTCCTCTCTGCTTAAGAAAAGTACTATGCCTCACATTGTTGACACTCTATCTGGAGGTGATACCATAGAGACTGATGTACTATTTAAAGTCACCTTTACCATGTCGAAACTCCTAACGTGATCACGCGGTGAGAGCACCACGAAACGTGTAGTTTCTTTGCCTTTCCTTGTTATGCTGACAAATTAAAAATAAAGGGGTTTGCCTGTCTTGACCTGCTTCGGTGTCCCTGCCTCTTTGCAGAAAGCCATTACAGCGTTTTTGCTGATTTTTTGGAGTGCATCTCGTTTTCTTTCCCTTTCTGTAATGGAAAAGGATTTCCTCCTTTCAACATAATAAATGCCGCGGGAAGAATGGCATTGGAGTGTGCACCCGCCCACTTCTTGAAGCGCAGCACAGTGTTTACTTTTTTCCTTTCGTTAAACCGTGCTTTGCGCTCCGGAGATCCCCTGACCACGCGGTGTGGTGAAACCACAGAGAAGTTGCGGATGGGGTTACAGTAGAAAATACAGCCAGATTAGTTTTCCACACAGGGGGTGAGGATTACATCCGACTGCCGCACTTGACCCCACACCTGCCATTGCCGGATTCCAATTTTGATGTTTCACCTCTGCTGGGAGCCCCGCTAGAGGCTGTTCTGTGAATCTGTGAAACTGAAGATTTACAGCTACAAAAGCGAAAACTGTTTCCAGAGGAGAGACACACCGAAGCCAGACCACCCTAATTTACAGTGAAGATGACGTCACAGACTGACAAGGAAGCTGCTCGAAGGGAACAAGCTGTTTCCCTATTTTGTGAGAAACAAACAGCCACCAGCATTGGGAAACCGAAAGGACCACAGGCTGAGGCATTACCAAATACATAAGTGAAACTATTGAGAGAACTGGATAGACTGCAGAGACATGAAATCTCCAAATGGTGGGAGGAATTCTCATTACAAAATTACATAGATGTGGGAGAAGTCCCTAGAGGGCTACGTATCCTTACTACACCCACATTTGATGAAAAAGTTCCGGAAATGCAGCATGAGTGGGGAGAAGTGAGTGGTTTATGTTCTGTCACCTTTCTGAAGATTCTTATTAAATATGCAGGCATTGATAGCAAGAATATTCTGTATAAAATACAGGAAGTGGAAAACCAGTTAAAGTCAATTGATCCCAGTGAAGAGGGAAAAGCCATCAGAAATAGCATGGAAAAAGGCTACAAAACGTTTGAGGATGACATCAAGTTGAGAAAACAACGTACATTTATACATGATAAGGATGACTATGAAAAAGGAAGGGTATTCACATTTGCCAAACGTTTTGATACTCTCAGACTTAAACTACCAACTGGCTCACAGCCGCCAATGATGCAACTTCCAATTGCTTGCACATCTTCTGAAGCAGACACCACAGAAAGTGAAAGCGAGCAACCTGCACGCAAACTGAATCTTTTAGAAGAGATGCAGCTGCTTGGCATGAATGTGAGAAACAGCAAAAAAAAACAAGAGACAGAGGTCGTGGAAAATCGATGGGTCAAAGAGGAGGAAAAAACAAGGAGGGGCAACAGGCTCAGACACCGGAGAAAAGGACGAGACAGTACGGAAGACGCGCTCTGGAACAAAAACATTATAGACACCAATATGGAGCAACCAGATATGTCAATCATGAATCTCTCTTCGTACCCCCTCTCGAATGACCTTCTTAAAGTGTTAAAACTTGGCCTTAATTTTTGCCCTACAAGTCACTAAAATTATGCTGAAACACAAATAGACTTTGACAAATATATGCGAAAAGTCAGGTTGAAAATGTTTTTCGCCATTAATCCATCCAAGAAACCTGATCAGGAAACACTAGATGGTGTCACCATAGAGAATATGGAAATATTTGGTAATCTTATAAGCCTGGGATCTGAATGTGCAGAATCTGATGATATTAGAAACTTGGACTGGAGTTCCATGAACATACATACAGATTGGTCAGGTAACAGTGGTCAAATACCAGTGAACTCAGGTGAAAATCCAGATTCAACTCCATGTTCATTCCGGGAGGACACATAGAAGCATTCCAGGACTTAGTGATTAATGATCTGAAAAAAATCAGGAAGACCAAAGGCAGTTTCTATGGGAATCTTACCCGCCAAGAACAGAATATTTTGAAACATCTCAGCACTCTACCAGATTGCATAATAAAATCCTCAGACAAAGGGACTGATATTTATGGATCATTCCTGCTATGCAAAATTGGAAGAAGATGTCACTGCGAAACTTTTTGACTTGCTTACCATGTATAAGGACACAGGGTTACTCGAGGACGATAAGTGCAAATATTTACATCCAAAGTTCCCAGTGATGCCTACCATTTATTTTTTTCCCAAAGTGCACAAAAGTATGAAGAAGCCTCCAGGATGACCTATTGTGACACTTTGTGGAGCTTTGCATGAGAACACTTCCAAATTTGTGGATGAGACTTTGGTGTCCTTTGTGACCACACTTCCATCTTATCTAAGAGATACAAAATACTTTCTGAATAAAATTGATGGCATCACCTGGGAATCCACCTACTTGCTCACAATCCTAGATGTAATATCTCTTTATACTTCTATCAAACATTTTTATGGATTGCGAGCGTGTGAATATTGCCTCCACACACGGTCCATGAATTGTTTATCACACAGCAAAATGATATTGGACATGATCCATCTTTGTCTGATTAATAATCACTTCTTGTTCAATAGAGAATTCTATGTACAGCTCCAAGGCACAGCCATGGGTACCACAATTGCCCCTTCTACTCCAAGTTGTTCATGTGCTCGTGGGAAAAATGTGTCGTTTGGCGACCAGAGAACAATTGCCATACAGCTAAAATAATACTTTGACTGTGGTATATAGATGATCTATTCATCATTTGGGATGGAACAAGTTCTGAATGGCTGGACTTTGTCCAGAAACTAAACAATAATGAGTTAAATCTTCATTTCACTGAGAGCCACAACAAGACTCCTATCGTCTATTTGGATATTCTTGTTAAAGTGGCTCAGGATGAACTCGTTACAGAATTATACTGGAAACCCAAAAGTTCCAATATACCACAACACGCCAAGAGCAATCATCCTACTGCCCTGAAATGAAGCATACCATATGGGGAATTTCTCTGCATAAGGAGGAATTGTTCAAAGCTGGAGACATTTGATGCAGAATGTGCACGAATGGCCTTTAAGTTTTAACAACGTGGATATCCTAAAAAGATACTAGAAAGAGCATACCATAAGGCCAGGGACCAAGATCGCTCCTCACTCTTAATATCTAAAGTTATGCCATCTACAGACACATGTAGCAGTGAGACTCTACTTATTCTCACTTATGGCAAGGCTTCCCAGCATATACAGCAGATCATGCATAAGCACTGGCATCTTCTACAGCTGGATGAACATACGGGAGGAGCCTTGGGGGTCAGAATGAATATAACATTTCGACATTCGATTTCCCTGAAAGACAATCTGGTCTCTATCTTTATGAATCCTCTGACATTATCCACAGGCCAAACTTGGCTGAAAACACCAACTACAGGCTTCCACAAGTGCAGGAAATGCAAAGCATGTCAATATGCTAGAGACACTTTGAATTATGAACATCCTATCTTGGCTAGAAACATCTCAATAGGATACTGTATTACTTGTGTCACCAAGTACGTGTTTTACATGCTCATCTGTACCTGTTACAAGTGGTATTTTGGGAGCACAATAGACAAATTGAAGCTGCGCATGCTCCAGAATATCGGTGCCATTAAACATGTAGATCCTACGTACCCAATGGCCTTACATTTCAAACAAGTTTACGATGGGAATCTAGACGGCTTTGCATTTTTTGGTATACATACAGTACCCAAACACCCTAGGGGTGGCAACAGAGAATTGTTGCTCAGACAATTGGAAACCAAATGCATTTCGGACCTGGAAACAAAAAAACCCAGAGGACATAATTTAGATGAAGAACTTTTCACTTTTTTGGGGACTTAGAATTGGCGTAAAGCTTTTTGTTATTACACATGTTTTTTGCTTTTAGTTTATTGAATCTGGGTTCCTCATCTATATTTTTGTCATACCATGACAGGATCAGTCGTAACATTGGCTAGTGCGGTTTTACACACACGCAGTTTCCAGTTTGTACTGAAGGAGCTTACTGGATTCTTATCTAAGTGTGTGCTTCTCTCTCCCTATTTCTTCTCTTTTCATGACCTTGCCTTCTGTATGAATTGACATTATTTGTGTCGAGAGAGCATAGTTTATCTATGTATATAATGTAGCCCTCATTAATCTTTTGGTCGCACAGGTTACCTAAGGTTGATGGTTTGTTTGTTCTTGTATCCATTATGTACGTGGGACAACTTTTGGTCTACATTTCAGGTTGGTTTAATTGCTATAACCTTATATCGAAACTCCTGTAGTACCCGCAATGCACTTTTGGAGAAATATGTTTCACAGCTTTTTAGAATGAGAGATAATTTTTTTCTCTCTTACCTTATTTTTTCTATTATGTTCCATTAGAAGTGCTCTATAGTCAAACGTATTTAGACATTTACAAGATTTGCGGGCTTCTTTCATGTATCACACCCTAGCATAAATGTCACAACACAGTATACTGTACTACCCAAATCTCCTTACAGGACCTTGCATATAGCACTTTACTTATGGGATGACATATGCATGAGAGTTTTTAGCACATTAGAGATTTTTACGTAAGGCCATCTTATCAGGGACCCCATCCCTGAATAATAGTTGCTTATGTTTGCATCCATATACTGTAGTCAATTGCTATTTTGCTGCATTGCACAAGTCCAAATGTTTACTGTGTGGAAGTTTACAGGCACTAAGTACTTTATCTATTTGGAAACATTAGGTTGGAAATAATATATTCCAGTTAGCTGCTGTTTTGCTCATTTGCACCAATTGATTTGTTTACAGTGAAGACATTCACCAGTAGCACTATGCACTTTATCTACTGATGCAACATGGGGTCCTTGTACCTCTCTGCATATCCTAGGCTAGTAACTTTGCATTGCACAACTAACAATCGGTCATTTAATTTGATAGCACTAGGGTCAAAATGGGGTGGTGTAGTGATTAAGACAGCGCATAACTAGCACACATGCAGCTACTAAGTAAGAGGCTATCGCTCTTGCATTCTTTCTGGGTAAGCATTATTGAGAGTTATCTCGCATCTGAAATTAGCCCAATTTTAAAATGCATTGCGACATGCCACTACACCTGTGTTTATATACACTCATAGTTGTGTTATATATAGATTTCTAGTAGACATTTACTGTGACATACTCTGCATTAAGTACACTTTTTATGTGAAGAAATAATTAATTCTTCTTATTTTATCATTGTGTACGATCAAACTGTTTTAAACGCTATGGTGTGAGATTTTTATATATTAATAGAACATAGCAACTGTGTTTGCTATTGTATATTGAAAGATGTCTACCTCTCTGCTTAAGAAAAGTACTATGCCTCACATTGTTGACACTCTATCTGGAGGTGATACCACAGAGACTGATGTACTATTTTAAGTCACCTTTACCATGGCGAAACTCCTAACGTGATGAAGCAGTGAGAGCACCACGAAATGCGTCGTTTCTTTGCCTTTCCCTGTCATGCTGACAAATGAAAAATAAAGGGATTTGCCTGTCTGGACCTGCTTCGGTGTCCCTGCCTCTTTGCAAAAAGCCATTATGGCGTTTTTGCTGCTTTTTTTGGAGTGCATCCGTTTCTTTCCCTTTCTGTAATGGAAAAGGATTTTCTCCTTTCAATATATATATATATATATATATATATATATATATATATATATATATATATATATATATATATATATATATATATATATATTACATGGCCACAGTAGTGGCCATGTAGTTGTGGTTAAGTTGCTGTTTCCATAGGAAGAGCACTTTTTGGGCGGCTTATAACTTTTCTCTTCCTGGAAGAATCCTCACCTAACTTTGCAAAAAAAGTATATGGCCCACTCTGAATTATTTTGCAAAGTTTGGTGAGGTTTGGTCCAGGGGAGGCAATGGGGAAAAACTTTGCTCATGCCTACAGCCCAAACCGCTGGACGGACTTACACAAAATTTGCGGCAGGAGTGGCAGCTTGGTCCCGAAAGCGTTTTTTAATTTGGTGTAAATCCGTCCAGTATTTTTTTTTTTAATTTAAAAAATATAAGTGAAAAAAATGAGTGATATCTGTGTCAGCTTCGCGGACACACTTCCCTGTTCGCTCCGGCCGACAGGGATTGGGCAAGCGGCTTGCGTGATATTCGTGGACATGTGACGTGCTCTCCCATTGGCTGCGGTGAAGCGTGCAGTGTGTCGTATTTTGAGAGATGCCCGCCATCTTTGTTTATTGTTTTCATGAGAGCCGAGGAGCAGGAACTGCCGCCTGCATAGTAAGCTCATGCCCCGTGTCTTCCTCCCGTTCCCCCACCCCGCTCATGCCCGTGTCTTCCTCCCATTACCCCCACCCCCGCTCATGCCCCGTGTCTCCCTCCCGTCCCACCTACCCCCCGCTCATGCCCCGTGTCTCTCTTCTGTTCCTCCACCCCCCGCTCACGCCATCGCCACACAGTGGCCTGCAGAGGGCTGAGGAGCGGGATCTGCTGCCTGCACAGTAAAATCATGCCCATGTCTTCCTCCCGTTCCCCCACCCCCCGCTCATGCCCCGTATCCCCCTGTTCCCCCCACTCATGCCCCATGTCTCCCTCCCATTCTCCCCGAGCCCCCGCTCATGCCCCATGTCTTCCTCTTGTTCCCCACCCCCCGCTCATGCCCCGTGTCTTCCTCCCGTTCTCCCCCATCCCCCCGCTCATGCCCCAGTTCTTCCTCTTGTTCCCCCCATCCCGGCTCATGCCCCATGTCTTCCTCTTGTTCCCCCACCCCCCGCTCATGCCCCGTGTCTCCCTCACGATCCCCACACCCCTGCTCATGCCCCGTGTCTTCCTCCCGTTCTCCCCACCACCCGCTCATGCCCCGTGTCTCCCTCCTGTTCCCTCCACCCCCCACTCATGCCCCGTGTCTCCCTCACGATCCCCCCACCCCCGCTCATGCCCTGTGTCATCCTCCCGTTCTCCCCCACCACCCGCTCATGCCCCGTGTCTTCATCTTGTTCCCCCCACCCCCCGCTCATGCCCTGTGTCTCCCTCCTGTTTCCCCCACCCCCACTCATGCCCCGTGTCTCCCTCCCGTTCCCCCCCACCCCCGCTCATGCCCCGTGTCTACCTGACGTTCCCCCACCACCCGCTCATGCCCTGGGTCTCCCTCCTTTACCCCCCCACCCCCCGCTCATGCCACGTGTCTCCCTCCTTTCCCCCCCCACCCTCTGCTCATGCCCCATGTCTCCCCTGTTCCCCCCCACCCCCCGCTCATGCTCTGTGTCTCCCTCCTTTCCTGCCCACGCCCCGTTTCTCCCTCATTTTCCCCCAACCCCTGCTCATGCCCCGTGATTACCCTGTTCCCCCCACCCCCCGCTCATGCCCTGTGTCTACCTCCCGTTCCCCCCAACCCCCGCTCATGCCCTGTGTCTCCCTCCCGTTCCCCCCACGCCCCACTCATGCCCCGTGTCTCTCCTGTTCCCCCCACCCCCACTCATGCCCCGTGTCTCCGAGCTGTTCCCCCCACCCCCGCTTATGCCCTGTGTCTCCCTCCCGTTCACCCATCCCCCGCTCATGCCCCGTAATTACCCTGTTCCCCCATTCGCGCCCTGTGTCTCCCTCCCGTTCACCCCCACCCCCCACTCATGCCCCGTGTCTCCCTCCCGTTCCCCCCCACCCCCGCTCATGCCCCGTGTCTACCTGACGTTCCCCCACCACCTGCTCATGCCCTGGGTCTCCCTCCTTTACGCCCCCACCCCCCGCTCATGCCACGTGTCTCCCTCCTTTCCCCCCCACCCTCCGCTCATGCCCCATGTCTCCCCTGTTCCCCCCACCCCCCGCTCATGCTCTGTGTCTCCCTCCTTTCCCGCCCAGGCTCCTGTCTTCCTCTTGTTCCCCCCACCCCCGCTCATGCCCTGTGTCTCCCTCCTGTTCCCCCCACCCCCCACTCATGCCCCGTGTCTCCCTCCCGTTCCCCCCCACCCCCGCTCATGCCTCATGTCTACCTGACGTTCCCCCACCACCCGCTCATGCCCTGGGTCTCCCTCCTTTACCCCCCCAACCCCTGCTCATGCCACGTGTCTCCCTCCTTTCCCCCCCACCCTCCGCTCATGCCCCATGTCTCCCCTGTTCCCCCCGACCCCCTGCTCATGCTCTGTGTCTCCCTCCTTTCCCGCCCACGCCCTGTGTCTCCCTCCTTTTCCCCCCCAGCCCCTGCTCATGCCCCGTGATTACCCTGTTCCCCCCACCCCCCGCTCATGCCCTGTGTCTACCTCCCGTTCCCCCCAACCCCCGCTCATGCCCTGTGTCTCCCTCCCGTTCCCCCCACGCCCCACTCATGCCCCGTGTCTCTCCTGTTCCCCCCACCCCCACTCATGCCCCGTGTCTCCGAGCTGTTCCCCCCCACCCCCGCTTATGCCCTGTGTCTCCCTCCCGTTCCCCCATCCCCCGCTCATGCCCCGTATTTACCCTGTTCCCCCACTCGTGCCCTGTGTCTCCCTCCCGTTCACCCCCACCCCGCTCATGTCCCGTGTCTCCCTCCTGTTCCCCCCCACCCCCACTCATGCCCCGTGTCTCTCCTGTTCCCCCCACCCCCACTCATGCCCCGTGTGTCCGAGCTGTCCCCCCCACCCCTGCTTATGCCCTGTGTCTCCCTCCTGTTCCCCCATCCCCCGCTCATGCTCCGTATTTACCCTGTTCCCCCACTCATGCCCAGTGTCTCCCTCCTTTTCCCCCTCACCCCCCGCTCATGCCCGTGTCTCCACTGTTCCCCCCACCCCCGCTCATGCCCCGTGTCTCCCTCCCATTCCCCCCAACCCCCCGCTCATGCCCAGTGTCTCCCTCCCTTCCCCCCACCCTCCACTCATGCCCATTGTCTCCCTCCCGTTCCCCCCAACCCCCGCTCATGCCCCATGTCTCCCCTGTTCCCCCCTATCGCCCACTCATGCCCCGTGTCTCCCTCCTTTTCCCCCCCACCACCCGCTCATGCCCCATGTCTCCCCTGTTCCCCCACCCCCTGCTCATGCCCCGTGTCTACCTGACATTCCCCCACCCCCCGGTCATGCCCGTGTCTCCCCTGTTCCCCCCACCCCCTGCTCATGCCCTGTGTCTCCCTCCCATTCCCCCCACCCCCACTCATGCCCTGTGTCTCCCCTGTTACCCCCCACCCCCCGCTCATGCCCCGTGTCTCCCTTGTTCCCCAACCCCCCGCTCATGCCCCGTGTCTACCTGACGTTCCCCCACCCCCGCTCATGCCCCGTGTCTCCCTCCTTTTCCCCCCACCCCACGCTCATTCCCCGTGTCTCCCCTGTTCCCCCCACCCTCAGCTCATGCTCCGTGTCTCCCCTGTTACCCCCCACCCCCCGCTCATGCCCGTGTCTCCCTCCCATTCCCTCTCCCGTGCCTCCCACCCCCCGCTCATGCCCCGTGTCTAACTCCCATTCCCCCCCACCCCCGCTCATGCCCCATGTCTCCCTCCTGTACCCCCTCACTCCCTGCTCATGACCATTGTCTCCCTCCCGTTCTCCCCCACCCCCGCTCATGCCCCATGTCTACCTCCCGTTCCCCCCACCCCACGCTCATGCCCCGTATCTCCCTCCTGTACCCCCCACCCCCTGCTCATGCCCCGTGTCTCCCTCCTGTACCCCCCACCCCCTGCTCATGCCCCGTGTCTCCCTCCTGTACCCCCCACGCCCCGCTCATGCCCCGTGTCTCCCTCCCATTCCCCCACCCCCCGCTCATGCCCTGTGTCTCCCTCCCATTCCCCCCCACCCCTCGCTCTTTCCCCGTGTCTCCCTTCTGTACCCCCCACTCCCCAATCATGCCTTGTGTCTCCCTCCTATATCCCCCCACCCCGCTCATGCCCAGTGTCTCCCTCCCATTCTCCCCCACCGCCCGCTCATGCCCCGTGTCTACATCCCAATCCCCCATCCCCCGCTCATGCCCCGTATTTACCCTGTTCCCCCACTCGTGCCCTGTGTCTCCCTCCCGTTCACCTCCACCCCCCACTCATGCCCCGTGTTTCCCTCCCGTTCCCCCCCACCCCCGCTCATGCCCCGTGTCTACCTGATGTTCCCCCACCCGCTCATGCCCTGGGTCTCCCTCCTTTACCCACCCACCCCTCGCTCATGCCACGTGTCTCCCTCCATTCCCCCCCACCCTCCGCTCATGCCCCATGTCTCCCCTGTTCCCCCCACCCCCTGCTCATGCCCTGGGTCTCCCTCCTTTACCCCCCCACCCCCCGCTCATGCCACGTGTCTCCCTCCTTTCCCCCCCACCCTCCGCTCATGCCCCATGTCTCCCCTGTTCCCCCCCACCCCCCGCTCATGCTCTGTGTCTCCCTCCTTTCCCGCCCACGCCCCGTGTCTCCCTCGTTTTCCCCCCCAGCCCCTGCTCATGCCCCGTGATTACCCTGTTCCCCCCACCCCCGCTCATGCCCTGTGTCTACCTCCCGTTCCCCCCAACCCCCACTCATGCCCTGTGTCTCCCTCCCGTTCCCCCCACGCCCCACTCATGCCCCGTGTCTCTCCTGTTCCCCCCACCCCCACTCATGCCCCGTGTCTCCGAGCTGTTCCCCCCCACCCCCGCTTATGCCCTGTGTCTCCCTCCCGTTTCCCCATCCCCCGCTCATGCCCCGTATTTACCCTGTTCCCCTACTCGTGCCCTGTGCCTCCCTCCCGTTCACCCCCACCCCGCTCATGTCCCGTGTCTCCCTCCTGTTCCCCCCCACCCTCACTCATGCCCCATGTCTCCCCTGTTCCCCCCAGCCCCCGCTCATGCCCGAGTCTCCCTCCCATTCCCCCTAACCCCCGCTCATGCCCAGTGTCTCCCTCCCTTCCCCCCACCCTCTGCTCATGCCCAGTGTCTCCCTCCCGTTCCCCCCCACCCCCCGCTCATGCCCCATGTCTCCCCTGTTCCCCCCTATCGCCCACTCATGCCCTGTGTCTCCCCTGTTACCCCCCACCACCCGCTCATGCCCAGTGTCTCCCTTCCGTCCCCCCAACCCCTGCTCATGCCCAGTGTCTCCCCTGTTCCCGCACCCCATGCTCATGCCCCATGTCTCCCTCCTTTTCCCCTCCCACCCCCCGCTCATGCCCAGTGTCTCCCTCCCATTCCCCCACCCCCCGCTCATGCCTCGTGTCTCACCTGTTCCCCCCAACCCCCGCTCATGCCCCATGTCTCCCTCCTTTTCCCCCCCACCCCCTGCTCATGCCCCGTGTCTCCCTTGTTCCCCAACCCCCCGCTCATGCCCCGTGTCTACCTGACGTTCCCCCACCCCCGCTCATGCCCCGTGTCTCCCTCCTTTTCCCCCACCCCACGCTCATTCCCCGTGTCTCCCCTGTTCCCCCCACCCCCAGCTCATGCTCCGTGTCTCCCCTGTTACCCCCCACCCCCGCTCATGCCCGTGTCTCCCTCCTGTACCCCCTCACCCCCTGCTCATGACCAGTGTCTCCCTCCCGTTCTCCCCCACCCCCGCTCGTGCCCCATGTCTACCTCCCGTTCCCCCCACCCCCCGCTCATGTCCCGTATCTCCCTCCTATACCTCCCACCCCCTGCTCATGCCCCGTGTCTCCCTCCTGTACCGCCACCCCCTTCTCATGCCCCGTGTCTCCCTCCTGTACCCCCCATGCCCCGCTCATGCCCCGTGTCTCCCTCCCATTCCCCCACCACCCGCTCATGCCCTGTGTCTCCCTCCCATTCCCCCCCACCCCCCGCTCTTTCCCCGTGTCTCCCTTCTGTACCCCCCACTCCCAAATCATGCCTTGTGTCTCCCTCCTATACCCCTCCACCCCGCTCATGCCCAGTGTCTCCCTCCTATTCTCCCCCACCGCCCACTCATGCCCCGTGTCTACATCCCGTTCCCCCACCCCCCGCTCATGCCCCGTGTGTCCTTCCCGTAGCCCACCACCCCCCGCTCATGCCCCGTGTCTCCCTCCTGTTCCCCCACCCCCTGTTCATGCCCTCTGTCTCCCCTGTTCTCCCCACCCCCATTCATGCCCCGTGTCTCCCTCCCATTCCCCCTACCCCCCGCTCATGCTCCGTGTCTCCCCTGTTTCCCCCCACCCCCCGCTCATGCCCCGTGTCTCCCTCCTGTTCCTCCACCCCCTGTTCATGCCCTCTGTCTCCCCTGTTCTCCCCACCCCATTCATGCCCCGTGTCTCCCTTCCATTCCCCCTACCCCCGCTCATGCTCCGTGTCTCCCCTGTTTCCCCCCACCCCCCACTCATGCCCCGTGTCTACCTGACATTCCCCCCACCCCCCACTCATGCCCTGTGTCTCCCTCCTGTTCCCCCCACCCCCCGCTCATGCCCTGTGTCCAATGTCTACCTCCCGTTCCCCCCACCCACCGCTCATGCCCCGTGTCTCCCCTGTTCCCCCCAACCCCCTGCTCATGTCCCGTGTCTCCCCTGTTCCCACCCACACCCCGCTCATGCCCCATGTCTCCCTTCTTTTACCCCCACACCCCCTGCTCATGACCAGTGTCTCCCTCCCGTTCTCCCCCACCCCCGCTCGTGCCCCATGTCTACCTCCCGTTCCCCCCACCCCCCGCTCATGCCCCGTATCTCCCTCCTATAACTCCCACCCCCTGCTCATGCCCCGTGTCTCCCTCCTGTACCGCCACCCCCTTCTCATGCCCTGTGTCTCCCTCCTGTACCCCCATGCCCCACGTCTCCCTCCCATTCCCCCACCCCCCGCTCATGCCCTGTGTCTCCCTCCCATTCCCCCCCACCCCCCGCTCTTTCCCCGTGTCTCCCTTCTGTACCCCCCACTCCCCAATCATGCCTTGTGTCTCCCTCCTATACCCCCCCACCCCGCTCATGCCCAGTGTCTCCCTCCTATTCTCCCCCACCGCCCACTCATGCCCCGTGTCTACATCCCGTTCCCCCACCCCCCGCTCATGCCCCGTGTGTCCTTCCCGTAGCCCACCACCCCCCGCTCATGCCCCGTGTCTCCCTCCTGTTCCCCCACCCCCTGTTCATGCCCTCTGTCTCCCCTGTTCTCCCCACCCCCATTCATGCCCCGTGTCTCCCTCCCATTCCCCCTACCCCCCGCTCATGCTCCGTGTCTCCCCTGTTTCCCCCCACCCCCCGCTCATGCCCCGTGTCTCCCTCCTGTTCCCCCACCCCCTGTTCATGCCCTCTGTCTCCCCTGTTCTCCCCACCCCATTCATGCCCCGTGTCTCCCTCCCATTCCCCCTACCCCCCGCTCATGCTCCGTGTCTCCCCTGTTCCCCCCCACCCCCGCTTATGCCCTGTGTCTCCCTCCCGTTTCCCCATCCCCCGCTCATGCCCCGTATTTACCCTGTTCCCCCACTCGTGCCCTGTGCCTCCCTCCCGTTCACCCCCACCCCGCTCATGTCCCGTGTCTCACTCCTGTTCCCCCCCACCCCCGCTCATGCCCCATGTCTCCCCTGTTCCCCCAGCCCCCGCTCATGCCCCGAGTCTCCCTCCCATTCCCCCCAACCCCCCGCTCATGCCCAGTGTCTCCCTCCCTTCCCCCCACCCTCTGCTCATGCCCAGTGTCTCCCTCCCGTTCCCTCCCACCCCCCGCTCATGCCCCATGTCTCCCCTGTTCCCCCCTATCGCCCACTCATGCCCTGTGTCTCCCCTGTTACCCCCCACCACCCGCTCATGCCCAGTGTCTCCCTTCCGTCCCCCCAACCCCTGCTCATGCCCAGTGTCTCCCCTGTTCCTGCACCCCATGCTCATGCCCCATGTCTCCCTCCTTCTCCCCTCCCACCCCCCGCTCATGCCCAGTGTCTCCCTCCCATTCCCCCACCCCCCGCTCATGCCTCGTGTCTCACCTGTTCCCCCCAACCCCCGCTCATGCCCCATGTCTCCCTCCTTTTCCCCCCCACCCCCTGCTCATGCCCCGTGTCTCCCTTGTTCCCCAACCCCCCGCTCATGCCCCGTGTCTACCTGACGTTCCCCCACCCCCGCTCATGCCCCGTGTCTCCCTCCTTTTCCCCCACCCCACGCTCATTCCCCGTGTCTCCCCTGTTCCCCCCACCCCCAGCTCATGCTCCGTGTCTCCCCTGTTACCCCCCACCCCCGCTCATGCCCGTGTCTCCCTCCCATTCCCTCTCCCGTTCCCCCCACCCCCCGCTCATGCCCCGTGTCTAACTCCCATTCCCCCCCACCCCCGCTCATGCCCCATGTCTCCCTCCTGTACCCCCTCACCCCCTGCTCATGACCAGTGTCTCCCTCCCGTTCTCCCCCACCCCCGCTCGTGCCCCATGTCTACCTCCCGTTCCCCCCACCCCCCGCTCATGTCCCGTATCTCCCTCCTATACCTCCACCCCCTGCTCATGCCCCGTGTCTCCCTCCTGTACCGCCACCCCCTTCTCATGCCCCGTGTCTTCCTCCTGTACCCCCCATGCCCCGCTCATGCCCCGTGTCTCCCTCCCATTCCCCCACCCCCCGCTCATGCCCTGTGTCTCCCTCCCATTCCCCCCCACCCCCGCTCTTTCCCCGTGTCTCCCTTCTGTACCCCCCACTCCCCAATCATGCCTTGTGTCTCCCTCCTATACCCCCCACCCCGCTCATGCCCAGTGTCTCCCTCCTATTCTCCCCCACCGCCCACTCATGCCCCGTGTCTACATCCCGTTCCCCCACCCCCCGCTCATGCCCCGTGTGTCCTTCCCGTAGCCCACCACCCCCCGCTCATGCCCCGTGTCTCCCTCCTGTTCCCCCACCCCCTGTTCATGCCCTCTGTCTCCCCTGTTCTCCCCACCCCCATTCATGCCCCGTGTCTCCCTCCCATTCCCCCTACCCCCCGCTCATGCTCCGTGTCTCCCCTGTTTCCCCCCACCCCCCGCTCATGCCCCGTGTCTCCCTCCTGTTCCCCCACCCCCTGTTCATGCCCTCTGTCTCCCCTGTTCTCCCCACCCCCATTCATGCCCCGTGTCTCCCTCCCATTCCCCCTACCCCCCGCTCATGCTCCGTGTCTCCCCTGTTTCCCCCCACCCCCCACTCATGCCCCGTGTCTACCTGACGTTCCCCCCACCCCCCACTCATGCCCTGTGTCTCCCTCCTGTTCCCCCCACCCCCCGCTCATGCCCTGTGTCCAATGTCTACCTCCCGTTCCCCCCGCTCACCGCTCATGCCCCGTGTCTCCCCTGTTCCCCCCAACCCCCTGCTCATGTCCCGTGTCTCCCCTGTTCCCACCCACACCCCGCTCATGCCCCATGTCTCCCTTCTTTTACCCCCACACCCCCTGCTCATGACCAGTGTCTCCCTCCCGTTCTCCCCCACCCCCGCTCGTGCCCCATGTCTACCTCCCGTTCCCCCCACCCCCCGCTCATGCCCCGTATCTCCCTCCTATACCTCCCACCCCCTGCTCATGCCCCGTGTCTCCCTCCTGTACCGCCACCCCCTTCTCATGCCCCGTGTCTCCCTCCTGTACCCCCCATGCCCCGCTCATGCCCTGTGTCTCCCTCCCATTCCCCCACCCCCCGCTCATGCCCTGTGTCTCCCTCCCATTCCCCCCACCCCCCACTCTTTCCCCGTGTCTCCCTTCTGTACCCCCCACTCCCCAATCATGCCTTGTGTCTCCCTCCTATACCCCCCCACCCCGCTCATGCCCAGTGTCTCCCTCCTATTCTCCCCCACCGCCCACTCATGCCCGGTGTCTACATCCCGTTCCCCCACCCCCCGCTCATGCCCCGTGTGTCCTTCCCGTAGCCCACCACCCCCCGCTCATGCCCCGTGTCTCCCTCCTGTTCCCCCACCCCCTGTTCATGCCCTCTGTCTCCCCTGTTCTCCCCACCCCCATTCATGCCCCGTGTCTCCCTCCCATTCCCCCTACCCCCCGCTCATGCTGCGTGTCTCCCCTGTTTCCCCCCACCCCCCGCTCATGCCCTGTGTCTCCCTCCTGTTCCCCCACCCCCTGTTCATGCCCTCTGTCTCCCATGTTCTCCCCACCCCCATTCATGCCCCGTGTCTCCCTCCCATTCCCCCTACCCCCCGCTCATGCTCCGTGTCTCCCCTGTTTCCCCCACCCCCCACTCATGCCCCGTGTCTACCTGACGTTCCCCCCACCCCCCACTCATGCCCTGTGTCTCCCTCCTGTTCCCCCCACCCCCCGCTCATGCCCTGTGTCCAATGTCTACCTCCCGTTCCCCCCACCCACCGCTCATGCCCCGTGTCTCCCCTGTTCCCCCCAACCCCCTGCTCATGTCCCGTGTCTCCCCTGTTCCCACCCACACCCCGCTCATGCCCCATGTCTCCCTTCTTTTACCCCCACACCCCCTGCTCATGACCAGTGTCTCCCTCCCGTTCTCCCCCACCCCCGCTCGTGCCCCATGTCTACCTCCCGTTCGCCCCACCCCCCGCTCATGCCCCGTATCTCCCTCCTATACCTCCCACCCCCTGCTCATGCCCCGTGTCTCCCTCCTGTACCGCCACCCCCTTCTCATGCCCCGTGTCTCCCTCCTGTACCCCCATGCCCCGCGTCTCCCTCCCATTCCCCCACCCCCCGCTCATGCCCTGTGTCTCCCTCCCATTCCCCCCCACCCCCCGCTCTTTCCCCGTGTCTCCCTTCTGTACCCCCCACTCCCCAATCATGCCTTGTGTCTCCCTCCTATACCCCCCCACCCCGCTCATGCCCAGTGTCTCCCTCCTATTCTCCCCCACCGCCCACTCATGCCCCCGTGTCTACATCCCGTTCCCCCACCCCCCGCTCATGCCCCGTGTGTCCTTCCCGTAGCCCACCACCCCCCGCTCATGCCCCGTGTCTCCCTCCTGTTCCCCCACCCCCTGTTCATGCCCTCTGTCTCCCCTGTTCTCCCCACCCCCATTCATGCCCCGTGTCTCCCTCCCATTCCCCCTACCCCCCGCTCATGCTCCGTGTCTCCCCTGTTTCCCCCCACCCCCCGCTCATGCCCCGTGTCTCCCTCCTGTTCCCCCACCCCCTGTTCATGCCCTCTGTCTCCCCTGTTCTCCCCACCCCATTCATGCCCCGTGTCTCCCTCCCATTCCCCCTACCCCCCGCTCATGCTCCGTGTCTCCCCTGTTCCCCCCCACCCCCGCTTATGCCCTGTGTCTCCCTCCCGTTTCCCCATCCCCCGCTCATGCCCCGTATTTACCCTGTTCCCCCACTCGTGCCCTGTGCCTCCCTCCCGTTCACCCCCACCCCACTCATGTCCCGTGTCTCACTCCTGTTCCCTCCCACCCCCGCTCATGCCCCATGTCTCCCCTGTTCCCCCAGCCCCCGCTCATGCCCCGAGTCTCCCTCCCATTCCCCCCAACCCCCCGCTCATGCCCAGTGTCTCCCTCCCTTCCCCCCACCCTCTGCTCATGCCCAGTGTCTCCCTCCCGTTCCCTCCCACCCCCCGCTCATGCCCCATGTCTCCCCTGTTCCCCCCTATCGCCCACTCATGCCCTGTGTCTCCCCTGTTACCCCCCACCACCCGCTCATGCCCAGTGTCTCCCTTCCGTCCCCCCAACCCCTGCTCATGCCCAGTGTCTCCCCTGTTCCCGCACCCCATGCTCATGCCCCATGTCTCCCTCCTTTTCCCCTCCCACCCCCCGCTCATGCCCAGTGTCTCCCTCCCATTCCCCCACCCCCCGCTCATGCCTCGTGTCTCACCTGTTCCCCCCAACCCCCGCTCATGCCCCATGTCTCCCTCCTTTTCCCCCCACCCCCTGCTCATGCCCCGTGTCTCCCTTGTTCCCCAACCCCCCGCTCATGCCCCGTGTCTACCTGACGTTCCCCCACCCCCGCTCATGCCCCGTGTCTCCCTCCTTTTACCCCACCCCACGCTCATTCCCCGTGTCTCCCCTGTTCCCCCCACCCCCCGCTCATGCTCCGTGTCTCCCCTGTTCCCCCCCACCCCCGCTTATGCCCTGTGTCTCCCTCCCGTTTCCCCATCCCCCGCTCATGCCCCGTATTTACCCTGTTCCCCCACTCGTGCCCTGTGCCTCCCTCCCGTTCACCCCCACCCCGCTCATGTCCCGTGTCTCACTCCTGTTCCCCCCCACCCCCGCTCATGCCCCATGTCTCCCCTGTTCCCCCAGCCCCCGCTCATGCCCCGAGTCTCCCTCCCATTCCCCCCAACCCCCCGCTCATGCCCAGTGTCTCCCTCCCTTCCCCCCACCCTCTGCTCATGCCCAGTGTCTCCCTCCCGTTCCCTCCCACCCCCCGCTCATGCCCCATGTCTCCCCTGTTCCCCCCTATCGCCCACTCATGCCCTGTGTCTCCCCTGTTACCCCCCACCACCCGCTCATGCCCAGTGTCTCCCTTCCGTCCCCCCAACCCCTGCTCATGCCCAGTGTCTCCCCTGTTCCCGCACCCCATGCTCATGCCCCATGTCTCCCTCCTTTTCCCCTCCCACCCCCCGCTCATGCCCAGTGTCTCCCTCCCATTCCCCCACCCCCCGCTCATGCCTCGTGTCTCACCTGTTCCCCCCAACCCCCGCTCATGCCCCATGTCTCCCTCCTTTTCCCCCCAAATCCCCTGCTCATGCCCCGTGTCTCCCTTGTTCCCCAACCCCCCGCTCATGCCCCGTGTCTACCTGACGTTCCCCCACCCCCGCTCATGCCCCGTGTCTCCCTCCTTTTCCCCCACCCCACGCTCATTCCCCGTGTCTCCCCTGTTCCCCCCACCCCCAGCTCATGCTCCGTGTCTCCCCTGTTACCCCCCACCCCCGCTCATGCACGTGTCTCCCTCCCATTCCCTCTCCCGTTCCCCCACCCCCCGCTCATGCCCCGTGTCTAACTCCCATTCCCCCCCACCCCCGCTCATGCCCCATGTCTCCCTCCTGTACCCCCTCACCCCCTGCTCATGACCAGTGTCTCCCTCCCATTCTCCCCCACCCCCGCTCGTGCCCCATGTCTACCTCCCGTTCCCCCCACCCCCCGCTCATGTCCCGTATCTCCCTCCTATACCTCCCACCGCCTGCTCATGCCCCGTGTCTCCCTCCTGTACCGCCACCCCCTTCTCATGCCCCGTGTCTCCCTCCTGTACCCCCCATGCCCCGCTCATGCCCCGTGTCTCCCTCCCATTCCCACACCCCCCGCTCATGCCCTGTGTCTCCCTCCCATTCCCCCCCACCCCCCGCTCTTTCCCCGTGTCTCCCTTCTGTACCCCCCACTCCCCAATCATGCCTTGTGTCTCCCTCCTATACCCCCCACCCCGCTCATGCCCAGTGTCTCCCTCCTATTCTCCCCCACCGCCCACTCATGCCCCGTGTCTACATCCCGTTCCCCCACCCCCCGCTCATGCCCCGTGTGTCCTTCCCGTAGCCCACCACCCCCCGCTCATGCCCCGTGTCTCCCTCCTGTTCCCCCACCCCCCGCTCATGCCCTGTGTCCAATGTCTACCTCCCGTTCCCCCCGCTCACCGCTCATGCCCCGTGTCTCCCCTGTTTCCCCCCACCCCCCGCTCATGCCCCATGTCTCCCTCCTGTTCCCCCACCCCCTGTTCATGCCCTCTGTCTCCCCTGTTCTCCCCACCCCCATTCATGCCCCGTGTCTCCCTCCCATTCCCCCTACCCCCGCTCATGCTCCGTGTCTCCCCTGTTTCCCCCCACCCCCCACTCATGCCCCGTGTCTACCTGACATTCCCCCCACCCCCCACTCATGCCCTGTGTCTCCCTCCTGTTCCCCCCACCCCCCACTCATGCCCTGTGTCCAATGTCTACCTCCCGTTCCCCCCGCTCACCGCTCATGCCCCGTGTCTCCCCTGTTCCCCCCAACCCCCTGCTCATGTCCCGTGTCTCCCCTGTTCCCACCCACACCCCGCTCATGCCCCATGTCTCCCTTCTTTTACCCCCACACCCCCTGCTCATGACCAGTGTCTCCCTCCCGTTCTCCCCCACCCCCGCTCGTGCCCCATGTCTACCTCCCGTTCCCCCCACCCCCCGCTCATGCCCCGTATCTCCCTCCTATACCTCCCACCCCCTGCTCATGCCCCGTGTATCCCTCCTGTACCGCCACCCCCTTCTCATGCCCCGTGTCTCCCTCCTGTACCCCCATGCCCCGCTCATGCCCCGTGTCTCCCTCCCATTCCCCCACCCCCCGCTCATGCCCTGTGTCTCCCTCCCATTCCCCCCCACCCCCCACTCTTTCCCCGTGTCTCCCTTCTGTACCCCCCACTCCCCAATCATGCCTTGTGTCTCCCTCCTATACCCCCCCACCCCGCTCATGCCCAGTGTCTCCCTCCTATTCTCCCCCACCGCCCACTCATGCCCCGTGTCTACATCCCGTTCCCCCACCCCCCGCTCATGCCCCGTGTGTCCTTCCCGTAGCCCACCACCCCCCGCTCATGCCCCGTGTCTCCCTCCTGTTCCCCCACCCCCTGTTCATGCCCTCTGTCTCCCCTGTTCTCCCCACCCCCATTCATGCCCCGTGTCTCCCTCCCATTCCCCCTACCCCCCGCTCATGCTGCGTGTCTCCCCTGTTTCCCCCCACCCCCCGCTCATGCCCCGTGTCTCCCTCCTGTTCCCCCACCCCCTGTTCATGCCCTCTGTCTCCCCTGTTCTCCCCACCCCCATTCATGCCCCGTGTCTCCCTCCCATTCCCCCTACCCCCCGCTCATGCTCCGTGTCTCCCCTGTTTCCCCCCACCCCCCACTCATGCCCCGTGTCTACCTGACGTTCCCCCCACCCCCCACTCATGCCCTGTGTCTCCCTCCTGTTCCCCCCACCCCCCGCTCATGCCCTGTGTCCAATGTCTACCTCCCGTTCCCCCCACCCACCGCTCATGCCCCGTGTCTCCCCTGTTCCCCCCAACCCCCTGCTCATGTCCCGTGTCTCCCCTGTTCCCACCCACACCCCGCTCATGCCCCATGTCTCCCTTCTTTTACCCCCACACCCTGCTCATGCCCCGTGTCTCCCTCCCGTTCCTCCCCACCCATGCTCATGCCCCGTGTCTCCCTCCCATTCCCCCCACCCCCCGCTCATGCCCTGTATCTCCCTCCTGTACCACCCCACCCCCTGCTCATGCCCCGTGTCTCCCTCCTGTACCCCCACCCCGTGCTAATGCCCCTTGTCTCCCTCCTGTACCCCACACCCCCTGCTCATGCCCGTGTCTCCCTCCCATTCCCCCACCCCCCGCTCATGCCCCGTGTCTCCCTCCCATTCCCCCCCACCCCCGCTCTTTCCCCGTTTCTCCCTCCTGTACCCCCCCACACCCCAATCATGCCTTGTGTCTCCCTCCTATACCCCCCCACCCCGCTCATGCCCAGTGTCTCCCTCCCATTCTCCCCCACCCTCCGCTCATGCCCCGTGTCTACCTCCCGTTCCCCCACCCCCTGCCCCATGTGTCCTTCCCGTAGCCCCCCACCTCCCGCTCATACCCCGTGTCTCCCTACTGTTCCCCCACCCCCTGTTCATGCCCTCTGTCTCCCCTGTTCCCCCCACCTCCTGCTCATGCCCCGTGTCTCCCTCCTGTTCCCCCCACCCCCTGTTCATGCCCTCTGTCTCCCCTGTTCCCCCCACCCCCATTCATGCCCCGTGTCTCCCTCCCATTCCACCTACCCCCGCTCATGCTCCGTGTCTCCCCTGTTTCCCCCCACCCCCTGCTCATGCCCCGTGTCACCCATGTTCCCCCCACCCCCCACTCATGCCCTGTGTCTCCCTCCTGTTCCCCCACCCCCCGCTCATGCCCGGTGTCCCGTGTCTACCTCATGTACCCCCCACCCCCTGCTCATGCCAAATGTCTCCCCTGTTCCCCCCAACCCCCTGCTCATGCCCTGTGTCTCCCCTATTCCCACCCACCCCCTGCTCATGCCCCGTGTCTACCTCCCATTCCCCCACCCCCCACTCATGCCCCGTGTCTCCCTCCTGTACCCCCCACCCCCCGCTCATGCGCTGTGTCTCCCTCCTGTTCCCACCAACCCCCGTTCATGCCCCGTGTCTCCCTCCTGTTCCCCCAACCCCTGTTAATGCCCCGTGTCTCCCTCCTGTTCCCCCCACTCATGCCCTGTGTCTCCCCTGTTCCCTGCACCCCCCGCTCATGTCCCGTGTCTCCCCTGTTCCCCCCACCCCCGCTCATGCCCCGTGTCTCCCCTCTTCCCTCCACCCCTGCTCATGCCCCGTGTCTCCCTCCTGTTCACCCCACCCCGCTCGTGCCCTGTGTCCCGTGTCTACCTCCCGTTCCCCCATCCTCCGCTCATGCCCCGTGTCTCCCCTGTTCCCCCCAACCCCCCGCTCATGCCCCGTGTCACCCCTGTTCCCACCCACCCTCCGCTCATGCCCCATGTCTCCCTTCTTTTCCCTCACACCCTGCTCATGCCCTGTGTCTCCCTCCCATTCCTCCCCACCCCTGCTCATGCCCCGTGTCTCCCTCCCATTCCCCCACCCCCCGCTCATGCCCTGTGTCTCCCTCCCATTCCCCCCCACCCCCGCTCTTTCCCCGTATCTCCCTTCTGTACCCCCCACTCCCGAATCATGCCTTGTGTCTCCCTCCTATACCCCCCCACCCCGCTCATGCCCAGTGTCTCCCTCCCATTCTCCCCCACCGCCCGCTCATGCCCCGTGTCTACATCCCGTTCCCCCACCCCCCGCTCATGCCCCGTGTGTCCTTCCCATAGCCCCCCACCCCCCACTCATGCCCCGTGTCTCCCTCCTGTTCCCCCACCCCCTGTTCATGCCCTCTGTCTCCCCTGTTCTCCCCACCCCCATTCATGCCCCGTGTCTCCCTCCCATTCCCCCTACCCCCCGCTCATGCTCCGTGTCTCCCCTGTTTCCCCCCACCCCCTGCTCATGCCCCGTGTCACCCCTGTTCCCCCCACCCCCGACTCATGCCCCATGTCTACCTGATGTTCCCCCCAGCCCCCACTCATGCCCTGTGTCCAATGTCTACCTCCCGTTCCCCCCACCCACCGCTCATGCCCCATGTCTCCCCTGTTCCCCCCAACCCCCTGCTCATGTCCCGTGTCTCCCCTGTTCCCACCCACCCCCCGCTCATGCCCCATGTCTCCCTTCTTTTACCCCCACACCCTGCTCATGCCCCGTGTCTCCCTCCCGTTCCTCCCCACCCATGCTCATGCCCCGTGTCTCCCTCCCATTCCCCCCACCCCCTGCTCATGCCCTGTATCTCCCTCCTGTACCCCCCCACCCCCTGCTCATGCCCCGTGTCTCCCTCCTGTACCCCCCCACCCCGTGCTCATGCCCCGTGTCTCCCTCCTGTACCCCCCACCCCCTGCTCATGCCCCGTGTCTCCCTCCCATTCCCCCACCCCCCGCTCATGCCCCGTGTCTCCCTCCCATTCCCCCCCACCCCCCGCTCATGCCCCGTGTCTCCCTCCTGTACCCCCCCACTCCCCAATCATGCCTTGTGTCTCCCTCCTATACCCCCCACCCCGCTCATGCCCAGTGTCTCCCTCCAATTCTCCCCCACCCCCCGCTCATGCCCGTGTCTACCTCCTGTTCCCCCACCCCCTGCTCATGCCCCGTGTGTCCTTCCCGTAGCCCCCCACCCCCGCTCATGCCCCGTGTCTCCCTCCTGTTCCTCCCACCCCCTTTTCATGCCCTCTGTCTCCCCTGTTCCCCCCACCCCCATTCATGCCCCGTGTCTCCCTCCCATTCCCCCTACCCCGCTCATGCTCCGTGTCTCCCCTGTTTCCCCCCACCCCCTGCTCATGCCCCGTGTCACCCCTGTTCCCCCCACCACCCGCTAATGCCCCGTGTCTACCTGACATTCACCCCACCACCCACTCATGCCCTGTGTCTCCCTCCTGTTCCCCCACCCCCCGCTCATGCCCGGTGTCCCGTGTCTACCTCCTGTACCCCCCACCCACCGCTCATGCCCCATGTCTCCCCTGTTCCCCCAACCCCCTGCTCATGCCCTGTGTCTCCCCTGTTCCCACCCACCCCCAGCTCATGCCCCATGTCTCCCTTCTTTTCCCCCACCCCCTGCTCATGCCCCGTGTCTCCCTCCCGTTCCTTCCCACCCATGCTCATGCCCCGTGTCTCCCTCCCTTTCCCCCCACGCCCTGCTCATGCCCCATGTCTCCCTCCCATTCCCCCCACCCCCTGCTCATGCCCCGTGTCTCCCTCCTTTACCCCCACCCCCACTCATGCCCATGTCTCCCTCCTGTACCCCCACCTCCCACTCATGCCCAGTGTCTCCCTCCCATTCTGCCCTACCCCCCGCTCATGCCCGTGTCTACCTCCCATTCCCCCCACCCCCTGCTCATGCCCCGTGTCTACCTCCCATTCCCCCACCCCCCGCTCATGCCCCGTGTCTCCCTCCTGTACCCCCCACCCCCCGCTCATGCGCTGTGTCTCCCTCCTGTTCCCATCACCCCCCGTTCATGCCCCGTGTCTCCCTCCTGTTCCCCCAACCCCCGTTAATGCCCCGTGTCTCCCTCCCGTTCCCCCCACCCCCCACTTATGCCCTGTGTCTCCCCTGTTCCCCGCACCCCCCGCTCATGTCCCGTGTCTCCCCTGTTCCCCCCACCCCCGCTCATGCCCCGTGTCTCCCCTCTTCCCCCCAACCCCACTCATGCCCCGTGTCTCTCCTCTTCCCCCCACCCCCGCTCATGCCCCGTGTTTCCCCTGTTCCCCCCACCCCAGCTCCTGCTCCGTGTCTACCTCCCATTCACCCCCTCCCCCCGCTCATGCCCCGTGTCAACCTGACGTTCCCCCCACCCCCCACTCATGCCCTGTGTCTCCCTCCTGTTCACCCCACCCCCGCTCGTGCCCTGTGTCTCATGTCTACCTCCCGTTCCCCCATCCCCCGCTCATGCCCCGTGTCTCCCCTGTTCCCCCCAACCCCCCGCTCATGCCCCGTGTCACCCCTGTTCCCAGCCACACCCCGTTCATGCCCCATGTCTCCCTTCTTTTCCCCCACCCCCTGCTCATGCCCCGTGTCTCCCTCCCGTTCCTCCCCACCCCTGCTCATGCCCTGTGTCTCCCTCCCATTCCCCCCACCCCCCGCTCATGCCCCGTGTCTCCCTCCTGTACCCCCACCCCCCGCTCATGCCCCATGTCTCCCTCCTGTACCCCCACCCCTCCGCTCATGCCCAGTGTCTCCCTCCCATTCTGCCCCACCCCCCGCTCATGCCCCGTGTCTACCTCCCGTTCCCCCCACCCCCCGCTCATGCCCTGTGTCGACCTCCCGTTCCCCCCACCCCCCGCTCATGCCCCGTGTCTCCCTCCTGTACCCCCCACCCCTTGCTCATGTGCTGTGTCTCCCTCCTGTTCCCCCCACCCCCCATTCATGCCCCATGTCTCCCTCCTGTTCCCCCCAACCCCCGTTCATGCCCCGTGTCTCCCTCCCGTTCCCCCCACCCCCCACTCATGCCCTTGTCTCCCCTGTTCCCCTCACCCCCGCTCATGTCCTGTGTCTCCCCTGTTCCCCCAACCCCCGCTCATGCCCCGTGTCTCCCCTGTTCCCCACACCCCTGCTCATGCCCCGTGTCTCCCCTGTTCCCCCCACCCCCGCTCATGCTCCGTGTCTACCTCCCGTTCCCCCCCACCCCCCACTCATGCCCCGTGTCTACCTGATGTTCCCCCCTCCCCCCGCTCATGCCCCGTGTATCGTGTCTACATCCCTTTCTCCCCACCCCCCGCTCATGCCCCGTGTCTTCCCTGTTCCCCCCACCCCCCGCTCATGTCCCATGTCTCCCCTGTTCCCCCCGCTCATGTCCCGTGTCTCCCCTGTTCCCCCCACCCCCCGCTCATGCGCCGTGTCGGCCCTGTTCCCCCTCACCCCCCGCTCCTGCCCCGTGTCTCCCCTGTTCCCCCCACCCCCGCTCATGCCCCATGTTTCCCTCCTGTTCCCCCTACCCCCCGCTCATGCCCCATGTCTTCCTCCTGTTCCCCCCACCAGCCGCTCATGCCCATGTCTTCCTCCTGTTCCACCCCCTGCTCAAGCCCTGTGTCTTCCTCTTGTTCCCCCCACCCCCCGCTGATGCCCTGTTGTATTCTCTTTATACACCCTGCCTTCCCTTTCCATGGTGGCCATCTTGTAAAAGATTTTCCTTCATACACCGGGATGCCGCAGGCGTACCGGTTTGGGAAGAAAAATCTTTTTTATACCACCCAGGGTTCCCTCTTTGACGACCTAGGATGCTAGTGGTCTTCATCTATTGAAAAGGACGTTATGGTTACGGTGCACTAATAAAAACCTATGAAATTCAGTAAACAAATGTGTTAAAGGGATGTTATGGATAAGTTGCACTAATAAATGAAATTCAATGAAAAAACTATGTTAAAGGGACATTATGGTTAAGTTGCACTAATAAAAACCTTTGAAATTCAATGAAAAAACGTTGTTAAAGGGAAGTTATGGTAAAGTTGCACTAATAAAAACCTATGAAATTAAGTAAAAAAACATTTTTAAAGGGACGTTATGGTTCCAAGTAAAACCAAAAAACCCCTGAAATTCGCCAGTTCTAGTAAGCTAAGCAACCATAACTCGCGCCACCACCGTGCATTGCTAAGACTAACACCCAGGACATCAAAGATGACATCACAAATGTCATTGATGACATCACTGAGGCCTTTCCACGAGTATGAAATCTCGAAGATTTAATTAATAGGAATGTTTTTGGTTTCCAGTACTTGTCATAAGTACATTAAGCATTCCAGTGGATCTTCCTGTGTGTTTATGGTGAATTCTACTATTCCTGCACAGTAGTCCTATTCTTGCCTTAAAGCTGAGATACTGTAAGTGCTGTCAGGATTATTTGTGGCATTTCTATGAATATGGGCATTTGCAAACACAACTGGTATGAGCCATTTAAATACATGTTGTGAACAATTGTTGGCATTTGGAAGACAAGATTGATTGTTACATTTGCATTGCAATTTACTCCAGTTGTGTTGGTGAATTTAAATGGACCATAGAGTTGTGCTTGTGCATCCTTTAATGGGCCTGTAATTCTTTTTTGAGAATAGACATGTGTCTCTTTGTCTTCGGATGTACGTGCAGGGGAGTTTGTACTAGACAGTTTTGTGTTTATATTATTTGATGGAGCAGCAGTTGGTCTTTGTTTCTTTAGCGGTATTGTTGGGTGATCTATTATATTTTCTGTTTGGATTAGTTTTCTTTTTATAGTTAAAGGTTACAGGGTATATATCTAGATGGGGTGTGCAGAGCACATAGCCTTGTGTATTCTAGGATGCAAGGAATATCAGTGTTGACTTTGTTTGAATCCACGTTAACAAGGAATAGACCATTGAGTGTATGCAGACATTACAGTGCTGTGTAATTCAAACCTTCTTTAAAGACTGAGCTTCCAATGTCAATCAATGTGTGATCTAGGGTTAGAGCTTGCAATTTGTGAATAGTGACATCATATGCAAGAGATAGAGAGAATTGTTCTCTGTGTACGTACATGTCTTTGAAAAGGAGGACACATGCTATTGTGCAGCCTATTTTTTAACGTCTGCAAGTATGTCAAAGTAGATGTTGACAACTGAATGTTGTTGTCATGTGGATATGTTTGGAAGCCAACAACTGTACCGATTTCTCCATTGATTAATTCTTGTTCTACGTCAAGGTTACATTTTAGAATTAATCTGCGGCTTAGACATAAAGTTAATACTTTTTCTATTCCAGTTGTGTTGGAGATATATGTTTCTAAGCTATTTAGTGGTGCTGTTGCTTGTGACACATAGGGAGAGTCATGCTTTGCACTTCTAGTCTGTCTGTGGAGCTGACATGCAGTATGGCATGCATTTCTTTTTTCAACATTGCCTCAATGAATTGACTACAGCTTGGATGGGTTGGCATTAGGATATGCATTTCATATTTTTTGAGTTAATTATTTTATGATATCATGAGTAGATGTGTTTCATCAATATAGTTCATGGATTAGTCTAGTATTTAAGATTAATTTGACATCTTTAGTAAGTAGGCCAGTTCTAATGCTTTTTAAAATGTTAGTATAGGTGAGGTCTGCAGACTGAGGGATGTTTTGAGTTAGTGTCTGTAGTGAAAATGTTGCCAAAGATTGACATTTCCAATGCTGCTGAGTTTGTTAAGGCAATGTTTTTGTCCTAATGTTTTGAAAATAGGTTGACCTTTTACTGGTGTTAACTGTAGGAGGTCTATGAAAACAATACCATGTTTTCCTCTGAACATTTCTTTGTATTTGTTTTTTAGGACTTCTTGCATTCTGAGGTGAATTAAGGCCAACATGAGGTTGGAAACAATGCTTACTTCATCTATCAGGAACGATCTAATTTATTTCTGTATTCTGCATAATTCAGTAGCAGCTTCTGCTGATAATTTGTAGAATATTAATAGGTTTTGGTGTTCCACTGGGAGGAGCAGTAGTCAGTCTAATGTTGCATCTCCTATATTGTACGCAGCTAAACCTGTTGGGGATGTTACAACAGCCATATGGTTGTTGTTTGTTAAGTCTTGTAGAAATGTGCTGTTTATTTTAATTAAGAGCAAATCAGCTTCACAACTTACATGCAGGAACAGAGTTTTATAATTGTTAAAGCTACACATTTTATTTTTATGTTTAAAATCATGTTCAATTTCTTCAATGACTTATACATAAATGGTGAGTTGTTCATCATGTAACTATGATTTGAGCACTTAAGTCTTCTTCAGATTGTTTAGATTGATGCATGGTATTTTATACCTCAGCCATGGCTATTGCTGCTTCATTTAGAATGAGTGGTTCTCCAAGTGGTTCCTAGCTTCATGTCAAAGAAGGTTGACTGCCCTCAGGAGTTTCTTTACGTAGTAGAGCTTCAATTTCTTCCTCTTGTTGGCGTTCATTGCCCAACATGACTTTGTATACTGCTTTCATTGCCTTTGAATGCAGCTCCAAATGAGTCATAATCACCTAATCATTCTGCTTCTTTTCTCCAAGGTTTATAAAGTTGCATTGGGGCCATCTAATACAGTTCTCTATGTTGCAATGATTTAAATGATAACTTTATATGATTAATTAGGCTGGGTTTAGTAAGTTTCACTAGTCTTCCTTCACAAGTTGAGACTGAATATTTACCAGTTGTCTCATTTGGTGTGACAATGTTTTTGTAGGATTAATTTTACGCTATGTTGTACAGGTACATGTTTTCCAAAGCAGTACTTCTGTTTGGATAGTATTTGTCAATTACATTATTTTTTAAATGTCCTGGCTGTTGGGATCATTCGTGGCTATTGTTTCTATCTCTTGATAGGATTTTAGTACTCTTTTTCAGGATGAAGCTGGACCAAGGTTTAGCCAGATGATTTGTACAGATTTGCCATATAAGGCTGTACTTGTTAGCACCCACATTCTCTATGGGAACCTATTATACCAAAGGTGTCCAATTGTTGTGACAGTGTTTTGTCAGATGATGTGTTATCCCACAGGTCTTTTAGCTCTGTTGTTTCAGCTTTGGTGAGATAGACTGTGACATATCTTGCAACTGCAGTGGAATTGTTTGCAATGGATTGTATGTCTGTATTTGCATTCCACAATGGGGCAATGAGTGCATTGTAATTATTGATGTACTTGGATGCTGTATGTGTTTTTAGGGGATATGCCTTTTACAGTGTGTCTAACAGAAGACATCAAGCAAACTGGTACATGGAAGCCAAAGTGACATTTGATATAATATGTACCTTTGTTTTTATATCTACGTAGGCAGTATTTGCCACACTTATTTTTTCGAACCATATGATTTGTGTATGTAGGTCACTGTGTGGTTTCTAAAGGGATGTCGCAGGTAATGTTTTTGTTTTCAATAAACTGTAAAACAGTGGAATCACTGTCATGGCCAAATTTGGGAGTAGCGTTTATCCACAAAATCACGTGGATATGTGGTGCTCCTTTGGATTGATATTCTTTTCTCCAAAAGAAGTGTTGCACTTCTCTGAGAGGAGGGGGAGTTTTCTTGCAGATGACGTGCAGCATGGCAATAAAGGGATGGTGAAAAGTACCTTGATTCATTGACAGGGTCAAGAGAACAGAGTTCTCCTGGTGTTTTTATGCCTATTCCTTCCTTGTTTTGGTTTGCTATGCGTAAGAAGTTGTGCAAGTCATCCTATGAATATTCTGTATGACTTAAATTCACAAACCATGTGGGTGGGCGTAGGTTCCTTAGCATCAGTGTGACTTTGGAATTAGTATTCATTAGTACCATGCATGTTTGCCAAGAGATTTGTGATACTTTACTGCAAAACTTCATCTTTGTGTTCTATCTTTTGAAGCAGTTGGGTAGCAGACATATTTAAAATATTAGAGCCTGTTTTTAATGTGTGTGCAACTCCATAAAATAAAGTTGCTAGTTCACTTTCGAACAGGCGGTGGAAAATGTATTATACATTTTGTCTGAATCTAGGGTCTTTAGAAAACATTTGTCAACCGTGATATTCTGATGAACTAATTTGTGTGGATCTTTCATCATCTCTTCCTGCTTTTCCTGTAGGATAGACTAGAGGAAAAGAGTATGCTTCCACACATTTTTCCCATATGCTCATTGGGGATCATTTGGCTTGACACATTTGATATGTTTCCAATGCATCTTCAATGGTGTATTTTGAGTGTAGTGGGTGAATTGTATACTGGTCTAAAATGTTGGATGAGTTAATGGTTCTACACGTTCAAATTGGTCAGTTGCTGGTGAATGTTTAATTATTTGGGTGGTTTATCTTAAGTTTTCCTCTATATGTATATCTTTGTAGTATTCATTGTTATCATTCAGCTATTGCAGGGCTTGTCTAACTTTGTTTAAGTTGACTAATTGCTGCCAAATTGTTTCATTTTTTGTTGGTTCACAATTAACTAATACAATCAAGGATTGGTCATCATTGACATTTGAGATGTCATCTTTGATGTCCTGGGTCAAACTTTTCCTAACACTATACGCTTAATGCATCTAATTGGGCCACTTGGTCTACATTGTTCTTTTTTAATTTTTTAATGTAATCTCAAGATTCTGCCTCAGAATCCTGGCTCTGTTTTTTTATTTTTTATTTTATTTTAAAAATTTTATATATTTATTTGTACATTTTACAAAACACCAACTAATAGTCAACAATAAATAATAAAACAGTATAGCTACATGCAGATAAGAATATACATATTTCAATTAAAGAACTAGTACATATTCAGAAAGTCATACCAAATTTGTGCATGCAATCTTGGCTCTGTTGCAATTTTTGTTCCGCTAATTTCAGTTCAGTCTGGATATGAGCTAAAGGTTCGGATTGATTTTGCACAAGAGTTGTATTTTCCTCATGCTTTTCCCGCATCACTCCCATATGAAGGTACATATAGGCCGCAATTCTGACAATTTTAATCTGCTTCTCTTTAATTTTCGGAGTCATGTATAACTCGCTCAAAGCTTGGTGTAATAGGCGACCATTCTGCCATGTATCCATGTCTATGGCAGTGACCTGTTGCGTTATTTCTTCTAGCCAGATTTTTTCATCTTGTTCTGGCCATTCCCCGTGACAAATAATTTGTGCAGAAGGTATTCCCTAGCTGTGTTGCTCTTTACCGTGGCCATTTTGGAAAGTGTTCTTTCTTTATTAATTTATTTATAGAAGGGTAATCTGTATTCTATTGCTTTTTATCTATTTTTAGGGTTGATTTAGCTTTAATTTTATACACAGGCCTGGTACTTAGGATTTTTAATTTGGGGAGGCGCGTCCACAGCGTAACAAAGTGTTCCAGCCACACATGGTATTCCTACATTGAAGGTTAGTCTGGTGTGTTAGGCTGTCACGGGTGAATAAACAAACTCAATCCCTGACTTGAGCCCCCAATTTGTTAAGGATTCCAATTGGGCATTCCACACTGGACCAGGACACTTGGGCCTCATCACGAGTTTGGTGGTAACCCTTAAATGTGGCGGTAACGCTATTACTGCTGAATGTAAGGGTCCGCCAAATCATGGCCTTCCCCCCAGCTCTGAGCTGGGGGGAAATCTGCTGAAAGTTTGTTGATTTTCGGTGCTATTACCGCTGGAGGGATATTCGCTGGCAGTAATAGCGCGAAAATTCCCCATTGGGCCCAATGGGGAATGAGGAATTCCGGAATGGGCCCAATGGGGAATAGGCCCCAACCGTTCTGCCAAACCTGTGATCTGGTGCTAATACCACTGGGGGGTTTGGCGGTAGGGCTATTGGCAGCGGCGGTAATACCGCCGGCATTAGCGCCCAACTCGTGATGAGCCCCTTGGTCTTAGAGTGGGATGTGGTGCTTAATAGGAATGGTTTTACTTTAATTTCAACAAATTCAAATTCAGCCGGTACCCGATTCGTCTCACACACCCTTTTACAAATACCCCGGGTCACAATGAACCATGAACCAGGCTGGTTGGTGAAAATACAATATTTATTTATTATAAAATTCACAAAAATCACATGCATTTTAATATTGAGCAGCAATCACCAGTGGAGTAACTTTGCTGAAAAAGTTGGGGGGGACATTACATCTGAAGAAAAGGTGCCCCAGCTAAATGAATGGGGACAAAATGGTGTGCCATGAAAGTTACGAGGACAAACACCCCCGCCCCCCTAAAATTACACCCATAACAATCATCAATGGGGTGATAATGACAATGGAAATAGAAGCAATGCACTGGGTTAACCTTCTAGTAGAACATATCCAAAGCACAAGAAAATAGGAGCACTTTTTGAATTAGGATAGATAGCACCCAAGGTAGGGTTTCCCCTGCAATGGTCCCTCAACCCACCAATAATCGATCTCTGAGTGCATAGAACAAAACAGCAGGCAGTCAGGGATAAGAGGCAGCTAACAGAATCAAAATACGACCTCCCTCACAAAATAAGAGGCAAAAACCCTTTGCAAAGGCCTAAAATGACACTCGGATTTTGTAAAATAATTAATTATATGTGTGTTAAAAAATGATATGCATATGTTTTGTCACAGTATTAGGGATGGTATCTCACTATCAACCATCAGGCAAGGTATCACAAAAGCATACAGTTCACAAAACAGATTGAAATGGAAAACCCAGTGCAGCCGAATTCACACATGGAAAAATTACATTTTTTCTGGTTTGCAGTTTTAAATGCAAAAACATATTTTTTTTTAAACGGGTGAGAAACACTGAATCGGAATGCATTTTTTTGGCAGGGGGATAGATGCACAGAACAGGGACAATATTGAAGTGAAAGGAGGGCTATAGCTGGTGAATTGAGAAAGATTTAGAAGGTAGAATGAGTTTACTTAAACTAAATTATTTAGACTATATTGTTAAAGAAAGCCACGGTATATTTAAAGATTGATTCGCGACATCAACCTTTCTCCACCGTGTCCAGATCTATATGGGAATTAATTTTAATGAATCCAAATATTATTAATGAGTTACAAGATGAGATGAAGGAAAGAATTCCGCTAACACTAGGAGACAAGAACAGGGTGCACAGAAAATTGGAACAGTCTATACATGTTATCAGGGTATGGATTGGGGTGCTTAGAGAGTGGCACAAAGACAAAAGTCAAGATGGGGTAGACTATGTGTTATGGGGTGGGGGATACTCACAGTCCGCTCTTAAATTTGGGATTAGGAACAGTCAACCGGGTTCTGGACTCTATGGTTCGGGTCACCAGGTAGCGGCAGACTCTCTTAGCAGAACAAAAGCTGGGCCTGTCTGGTCACCGGATAATCATGACAGCCTGATGGCACGGTTGAAGCAGCTTGCAGTTAGTGGGCAAAAGACAGTCTGGTTTCAGAATGCTTCCCAAAAGAACACCACCACTTTTCCCTTTGGTTATTGGGATTTTTTAGTGGGATCTCTAGATTGAGGCCTTGCTGGGATGGTTAGCAATCCTTTGGCCTTGCAGTGGAGTCTGGAATCAGCTATGATTCGGCTTTGCAGTGGGATCTGGAATCAGCTATGCTTTGGCTTTGCAGTGGGATCTGGAATCAGGCAAGATGAATGTAGAAGATCAGGAATACAGGCGCAGGAAATTCAGGAAAGAGTCTGTCTATAGTTTTGTCAGCCACCCTTTTTATAGAGCATGGTGACATCATAGGATTATACGGCAGGGTAGGCTTAGCTAAGCACACCTCTAAACAACTGGATTGGTCAGGGGAGATAGTAACCACCTTCCTCCCAGCTGGTTGGGTTACAAGGGCATGATATCAGATTTATTATGTGATTTTACAATGTCCAGAACCTCCCACAGTTACTTTAGCTGCAATTCAGTTGTGCCATAAATGGCACAGTTGTACAGTTGGGGCCTTCTAACAAATTACATCAGCAGGTTACATATTTTATGCAGAACATGCCAGTCCACTTTTACAATTTGTAAGACATTATTTTGCCCTTCTAATCATTTTTGGTCATTTTATGAGGAAATATTCCGCCTAAAATTCTATAACTTTACACGTGTGTATGGATTATCATCAGGCATATCAGTATTGATTTTTACATTGGCATCATATACACTTTCCGTGGAATACCCGATTCTCTGCCATTTCTGTTCGCTTTATGGCAGTGAAGGCTACAGTGTCTTAAATTAAAACCCCAAACATTATATTAAAACTATCAACCTTTTACATTCCTGTGAATTTCCGTTGTAAAAATAACTGTCATCAAAGTTTCTTAATAAAATAGTCTTTTGAAACAAATGGGCATCCTTTGTCCTTCAATGGGATGATTTCTTTTTCTCTTCAGCTGCCTCCAACTGTTACTTCAGCCCAGTGTGGGGAGGGGTTTTCCCAGTTTGATTGAAGGTTTATGTCTGCTTCCAATGCACAGGTTGGTGTCCTGGAGCTTCCATTGTAATAGGCCTCAGCCCAGATGAAAGTCTGCCAAAGTAGCAATTATGATGTGTGTGTTCTAGCATCTGCTGTGAGGGGCCTTCTGTTGCTGGCAACCCCCAAGCAGAAACCTGTTTGGGCTGATTTCCCCCACTGCAACCAATGCAATTGAATTCCTTATTATTTTTATTTTTGTTATAAATCACAATGAAGCCTGTTGAATAAGATCTCCCATGTATGTTTACAGAACACAACCCCATTCACCTTGCTAGATAAGGGCAGGGCCTTAATCAACATACACCTTTAAACAAGTATTTTTCTTAGTGCGCAAAAGTGACTACATTTTCCTTGCAAATTCGATTTTTCTCTTCCATCTGAATTCCCACATTGTTTTGTAGCCATAGTTAGCTTCTGGTATGAAGCAATGGGTTAAAACACATATGCACTGAAATTGACAAAGGCCCAGAAAACCAGGGCCTTTTTGATGCATTGATCCATGACATTTTGTAGCCCAAAAGTAAAGCATTTCCTGTGTAGCTGAAGTAAAGCTTCTTTTGATTTCTTCAGATCTGAACAACTGCTTAGAGCACAAAGTGAATGTGGAGGAGCATGGCAAGGTCTCATGAATAAAAGTATTGTGATGAGGACCAGAAGAAAAAGAACATCAAAGTGGCATCATTTTTAAATGTAACTATTTCCCTTTTTCAATGGGAACTTTGGGCTTGCAGCAAAGCAGTGCTGCTTTTTTCACTCCCTTTCTTTTGTACATGTGAGAACACACTAGCGAGCTTTCTCAGTGTGCCCCCTTGTTCCATCAGGCCCAAAATGTGCTTGGCAAGACGGTGCAGCCATCGTTTTGTAGCTGAAGACACAGTTTTGGTGTGAGGCAATGGTGCTCACAGGAGCCAGCACAGGCATTTTGCTGCTTCTGCTGAAGTGCAGCTTGGAAATGGAAGGGAGTACAGCTGAGTGGGTAAATATATCCCACAGTAGCCAGCTCTGGAGAAGATTTTAAGGAGGAAGGGGACAGTGGTAATAGTCCAATAGTTGGTAGTGGTGGGGTCAAGCATAGGTTTCTTTAGTAAAGGAAGGGCCTATGCTTCTTGAGGCACATGGGTAGTATATCTGTGTTAAAAGAGGCGTTGATAAAAGCTCTGATAAAGGGGGCTAGTTCAAGGGCACAGTCTTTGATTGATTGCACTGGGAAATGTCCCCTTTACATCTGGAGGGCTTTATACTCTGTAGGATTATGAGAGTTTGGTGGGTAGTGACATTGTTGAAGTTGAAAGTAGTGGTATTGGGCATGTGGACTGTAGGCGTGAATAAGGCTTGTTGCGTGATGCAGGTTTGTTTTTGCTTGGATTTTTTATTTTAATATTTCAATTTTCATCAGAAGTGTGTTCTGTATGGTGTTACACAGGAAGAGTCCTTGTGGATAAGGGAGACTTGAGGGGCTGGAGTTTCCAATTCTTTAAGGATGGAGAATAAGTCCTTTGAGTTGGAGCTGGCATTGGTGATTCTTGTGTTGAGGGAGGAGGCTTTGGCAAGTATGGTGGCTTTTTAAAATGTATTAGCGATGATGGTGAAAGTGTCATGGAGTACTGCACAACTTTCTCTCACAAGGGGCACTTCAGAGATTCAAACAACCTGTTGGTTCTTTGTTCTACAAGACTGAACTCTGGAAAAACAAAACTTTCATTCTGTGTTTTCAAAGCAAACTTCCTTCAGCTCCTTTACATCTTTTAGATTGTTGTCTCACTCACGATAATGGAGTAGAATTAGGATGATAAGGCTTGGTGGTCCCCCAGCCTCCAGTGGCAGCCCCAGTGAACTTTCTATAAGGTAAGGTCATGAGGTCATGAAAGCTTGGCATCTGGGAAGGAGGCGCGGGATACATTCCTCCAAGTACTGCTGAATCACAGCTTTTTTGGCTCCTTCCCTAAGGCCAGTTATGAAATATGTGCTGGTAGATGAAGTCCTGATGTTTATAAATGAAGGTGATGAACTTTAATTTTCTAACTCATGTGTTATTTTGATGCTTTTTCACAAATAACATGCTGCATTTATAGAGCTTGGAGTAAAATGTGTGCACAACCTGGAAGAGCAAAACATAATCTCCACCAGCACCACCTTTGTGGATTGATGAGTGCTGTGGGTGACGCTTTACCCACCACAAATGTACAAATGTCAATTGTTTTGTTCATAAAGCACAAAGAACAAAAACATCTTGCTATCTACAATATGTGTAAAAATAAAACGCTTTTGGGAATCCTTGGATTAAGTTGGGTATGACATCTTTGCGGTCTCATATAATTCAGCACCATACAAAACACTGTGATTAACTTAAAAGCATTAATTGCTCCATCACATCACCATACCACCTCACAGCCCTTACTGTGGGTCCGATAAACAGATGATGTGCCAACATTGTTCTGGATGCTGAGACCCAACTTCCATTCCAGCAGTGATACTGCTTTGCGAAGATCAGTTTGATGGAAGCATTTGACCCTGGCCAATATCAAAAGGCACACGAGAGAGTCCAGTTGCTTATTGCTAACCCTGTGGAAATGTTGTTGATGCCATATTATTACTTTTAAGAAAAAAATGAGCTTTCATTGTTTTATGAGTAAATTCGATGACTGCAATGAAATGTCCAGTTGACTTGACTTTTTATAGGAGGCTGTATCAGCGTTCCATCACATGGTTCTTTTCATAGTGGGGCAGACACTAGATTAATATGAGGGCCAGAAAGCCCTCTTTACAATTTACATATTGACCAGTAGACAGAGCATTGACTGCATGGTTTTGACTGTCCATTGGGTGAACTGCCCTTCCCCTTGATAACCGAGAAGGATGCCAATTCCCAGGTAGTAACTGAGTGCATACAATTTGGCACCTAGCTCCTTTATCTAGGCAAGGATTGATTGACAGAGGTCACAGAGAAGACAATATCTCTCAGAAGTTGGAGGAGGTAGTGCCACAGCAGCTAAGCCATCAACACCCACAGCTGGGTTGTGTTGCCGCTGATAATGGGCCTAAAGTCCTTGCTGCCCTAGGAATTGGACACATAACAAGCATGTTCCATGCTTTATGCATGTGCTTCACTTCGTGGTGGCACATTTCATCTGCAGTTGGCCACCTGGGAAGGCAATGATTGCCATGGGCCAGAAGATCACCTCACACTTCAGCCAAGCCTACATTGCAAGACATGGGGTTTAACAATTTCTGGAGTACGGTACTACTGGAAATGTGGTGATCTTTGTGTGAGCAATGCCCAGACTCCGCTGAATGTTGCAGGATGTACTGACATCTATTGTTGAGACTTCTTTGGAGACTGCATGGCCAGAACAGCAACTAGGCATCCTCACACAAAGTTGATCGCTTTTCATCCAACCTCCAGACCTAGATTATGACACCTTCCAAGTCATACACTTACCAATGTAGGATTATTCTTGAACTTTCATGGAAGAACTTACAGGTTGGGAGGACTTACTACAAGATTCAAAAACGTAGGTATCAGCAAGCAAGAGACTCACTTACTGTAGAGACACTGATAAGGAACAGTTTACTCCTTTTACCTTGAGAAAGAACTGTGTGGGTCGAAACACATGTAGGCTTGAACACTGTGGACTTCGACCTATGAATACAATTTCAAATATGTAACACTATCGGCAAGTGCACTATTACACACCATTAACTTGCAATTAATCTGACAGGAACAAAAGATGGTTCATGATATTATTACAGATCTACCATGATTGGGCTATAGTAATCTTTTGATGATCTTTGTATTTAGCTTACAGGTGACGTCAGAGCCTCATCACCCATTGCCTATACAAATGTAACTTGGCCAGCCCACACTGTCCTTTTCTACCAGTCGCAGTTTGAGAATTGTGCTCAGTGCACCCCACCAGTTACTTATATCAAGTGTGTTAGCCTGCACCGTGTATCACTCAGTGAGGTACTGTAAAAAGGTGTACCTGCTAGAAATGAACCTATCCAACATGATAAGGTTGATTTGGTTGGGAATTCACATACAAATTGTCTGATGAATGATGTGCTCACACCATTGCATGGGGATACCCTTACTGTCACAATTAAATAAATCAGTGAATTCCTCTTGGCATCTTTTCTTGAAAAAGTGGACAAAGCAGTTGATTTACAATTAATAAGCAAACAAGAAGGAGATTACCTATCCAGAGAGACAGCGAGAATTCAAATTTTTTACATCTTGCCTGAGATCCATAAAAATATGGAGATACCCCCGGGCAGACCCATTGTGTCTGGAGTAAATTCTATTTTGGAACCTTTATCCAAATTTGTGGACTTTTACTTACGCTCATTTGTAATGACGATGAGAAGCTATGTACAAGTTACCAGAGATGCCATTGGGAAAATTGAAGGTTTGACTTTTGACCACACCAAAGACATACTTATTTGCCTGGATATACAATCTCTTTACACTAATATCCCACAACGAGCCACACTTGAAGTTGTGGAGGAGACATTATTACAACGTGAAGATAATCATCCAGTGAGCAACGCCTTTATTTTGTGGTGTGCAGAGACAGCTTTGGTGAACAATTTTTTTCAGTTTTTGGGTCAATTCTACCTAAAGGTAGAGGGCACGGCCATGGGTGCAGACATGGCTCCTAATTTGGCAAATTTGTATGTTGATATGGTGGAACAAACTGTGATTTATTCAGAAGTCAATCCTTTCAAACATCAAATAACACAATGGTTGAGATACATCGACGATGTGTTCATGGTATCGCATGGGTTGATTGATGAGGCAAACAATTTTCTGGTATGGTTGAATAATCAGAATAGATATCTGAAATTGACAGCGTCCATGAGCTCCATTGAGGTCAACTATTTGGACCTGACGATTTACCATCAGAACAACCAACTATGGGTCAAACCGTATGTGAAAAGGACTGATAAAAATGCCCTTCTTCATTACAAAAGCCATCATGCCAAGCATGTTCGTGACAAGTTGCCCTTTGGGCAATTTTTTACGGCTTAAACGCAATAGTAGTACCAGACATGATTATGAGGAAGCTGCTAATGTATTAATGGACAAATTGATCGACAGAGGCTACCCTGCTAAAATTGTCAGACAATCTGCCAAACGAGCTTTCAATAATAATCAAGAAGCCCTCTTTGAAAAGAAAAAGAAAAATAACGGAAACCACGATACCCCATTGGTGTTTGTGAATACTTTCAGTAACATGTCCTACAAAGTTAAGAACATTATTTGTAGGAACTGGAAAAAGACCATGAACATTCCATTGCCCTTGATAGCTTTTAAAAAAAGCACTAATATCCGCAGTCTGGTCATGAAGAATGATGTACACAAGACTGTCATTTCAGAGGCCGTTCAAAGTACTTTGTGGGGTATGCCCCGAGTTGTGGGACATTATCCTTGTGGAGAATGTGTTATGTGTCCCCTTACACGCAAAACGACTTCTGTTAACCTTGGTCTGACTTCAGAAGGGACATTAAAAGAGAATACAAATTGCAAAACTGAGAATGTAATTTATATGATTAAATGCCCTTGTGATTTGTTGTATATAGGCAAGACCAACAGAAAGTGCAAGACTCTGATGATCGAGCACAAGAGCTGTTTGAAAAACCATATCGAAAGGGCACCCCTAGTCAAACATTTTGAAGAAAAGGGACATACTTTTATGCATTTTGAATGGTGCATTCTAAAAAAGGTTAAAGGGAGATCCCAGGATGAAATCAATTGGAAATTAATCAATCTGGAACAGAAGCTTATCTTCCTTACCAATAGTCATGTGACAGGACTTAATGAGAACATCGAGTGGCATAATATTAGATAAGTGGGCCACTTACTGGGGCTCTGTGCTTGTTGGTCAATTTGAGTTTTGCGCTTTCTGTTACCACCAACCGATGTTCACATCAGTATTAATTTGTCGATATAAAGAACTATGGGATACATGACTTTCAAATGTGTGACTAGGCCATTGATCATCACCTCTAGAGCTCGAATGAGGTAGAGCCTAGTTGTGAGTTTGGGTTACTGGTGTCTTACAGTTTTCTGGCATTTCCAGGAGTAGGGAGCCCTGCTGTGTGTCACGTCCGTAGGTCTCGGGTTGACATATAGCACTGTGTAGTCACTTAATGACGTGATTGAGTTGTGCATTTTGAGGCTTTCTGTTCCTTATGCAGATTGCAGGGTTTGTCCTTTTTCACAATCCATGGTTTGGGTTTGTGTTTCTCCCCTCCTGGGCGAGTTACTTAGCAACAATGTAGTGATTATGCTGTTGCTGTGGTAAATCAGTGGTCACTCTATCACGGGCCGTCTTTCTGACGCGTGACGTCATCGCGCAACGTGTGGCGTGATGATGTCATCACGTAGCGTCGTGACGCGACGCTGATGTTTCGCTATAATACTAACAAGCCGCGGCGGGTATATATTCCGCCAGCGGTACGCAAGACCTGATCTCTTCTCCTAGAGAGAACCAGCACTGCACTGGGTAAGTTACTGAGTGTGTGGGCGTTGAGAGTTTGGTTCCCAAGATGTTGAGAGTGGGACATAGATTAATTTTGCCCCGGTTGGTTTCTTGCAGAACTAGAGGCTTGATACCTCTGCTTTGGTTCACCCTTTTGGAGGAGGAGGTTTCTTTCCCTGATGGTGTGGGTCGTTTTTTCACACAACGTGGTCGTTTTTTGAAGTTGATTGGGAACAACAGTATGAGTAAAGTAAGGGACCTTGACTGAGGTTTCTTTGTGGGAAGACCCATGTTGTTTCAAAAGGTTGGAATTTACTGAGACCTCTTTTTCATGCAATAGGTGGTGAATTTGAAGGTTGAGCGGCAGGAATGTCGAAAACTTTACATTTAATGAGTCACGTCTAGGAGAAGAACTGAACTTACATCCTAGGGTGAGTTGTTTTTTTCTATAGGGGCATGTATCCTAGTGGGTATGCTTTACCCTTTTAGAGTAAGTGGCATGGCTATAGACTTTTTAGCGACTAAAGGTTAGTCTTTTAATTATTGGTTCTAGGTACTTTGAGTGATCCATCCTATCGGCTAGACAAGTGAAGAGCAATATTTGGTTTTGCTATCAAGTTTGAAGACATTTTTTCCTTCTAACTTCTGGTTCAGGTATATTATTTTCTGTATACCGTCCACCCTATTGGTGATTAGGGATTGGCTAGGTCGAGTAATTGGACCCATAATGCCTGTGTAGTAATTTGCTCTTGTTTTGTACCCTTAAATATATGAATCTGGTGTGTGAATATAAAAGCGAGATCTACTTGAAGCACAGGACTACATCTGCCCCTGAAGAATGTCCAGTTACCTGTAACACATAGGACAGAAACTTATATAAATTGGGCTTGTTTAACACAATGGGAAATAAGAATAATTAAGTTGCCATTGTTGTTTGTTGTGATCAAGTATTTGGTGACTTTCGATGGTGTGAGGTGGAATAATTTTAACATGTATATTACTATATGATGTGTATATGTTTTTTAATGTTTGTATTACTTGTGCTCAAACAAGAATAATATATTAAAATGATATTTTTTGATAACACTGTTTGTTATTGAGTACATAGAACACAGAATGCAGCCCATATTTGCTAAGTGGCTGTTTTGGGAAATTGTTATCTGAGTGTACATCTACTGTTTCATATAGATAATTGTTTGTGTTCCTTCCTCTGGTCAAAATATATCTTTTCTTGACCAGCATTCCCAGTTTAAAATGGCTACTTTTCAGTTGAATGTGGTGAACGGCAACCCAACACAAAAGACGCAGTTAAAATGTGCAAAGGTGCACTGATGCAGTGGTTGGAAAGGAAAATGTGTGAAGAACTGAGTCAGCACCAAAATGTAACATTTTCTGTGCTCAACACATGATCAGCTATGTCAAGAACATTGTCTTTTCATCTTCAGGAAGAACAATCATCTTGTTGCACATAACGACTGAGCCTTGGTCTGTGACCCTTACTGCTGGTAGTGACAGACAGGAAACCGAGTGCCGATCGGGCACACTCCTCATGGAGTCAGGAATCCTCACTGTGGATGGGACTATACAAATATACAGTGAACCTCTAGCAGCTCAGATCATTGGTTTTGATCTACTTGATGAAACTCACGCAACAACAACAAAAAACGACAGTACTATTTTGGTAAGTGGTCCCTCTGAATGTCTCTGCTATTCCCCTGCCAATGTACAAGATGGCTGAGTCGTCAGTGCAGCCGGGCATCCTGCATCTTATACAAGAGAAGCCTTTCAGTGCCCGTTGTTGAATAACTGGCATGCATGCAGATGAACCATCACTATTTTGAGGAAGACAGTAGAAAGGAACTTAGCCAGAGCCAGCACACTAGCTCTTACAATGAAGATGTGTTGTCTGCTTTATTTTTTATTTATTTTTTACATTTGTATAGCACGCAAAAAGCCCTTGAGCATCGAGGCGCTGTTACTTGTGAAGAGCTTAGTTAAATGAGGCATATACATCCAGGTTGGATACATACATTATGCATTATAGGCAAGCAATATATATTGCAGGCAGGAGTTGGTAACAACATCACATGGATGTAGTATATGGTGATAATTAGATGAAGAGTAGTGTTTCGACTGCTTTGCGGAAGGCCATGTGTGAGTTTTCAGCTCGTAGGGGTGGTGGAAGGGCATTCCATTGCAGTGCTGCTAGGTAGGGGAAACTGTGAGCATGTTTGAGTTAGGAGTTCTGATCCATCTTGTGGATGCTGACAAGTGTATTCTTTGGGACAGGTAGGGGGAGCAGTTTGGTGGACAGATTTACATTTAGGTCACAGTGAGAATAGGGCTGTTTAGAGTAGCTTGTGATTTTGAAAAGGAGACCTCTAGTAAATGAATGCTGAAGACTGACCTATCATGAGATGCCATTAGTGTTTGTGCTTGCACTGTTCGGTTCTTAATTACTTTCTTGGTATTATTTACAGACTTCTGTGCAGTGGAGAACCGCCGTACAACAGTGCATAGAACAGTCTTGAGTATTGTTCAGGTTCTCCCCTATGAACAAGTGCCTCAGATATGAGAATTGTTCTAGTTCTTCCCACTACATTAGAGCCACAAACATAATATGTCACAAGAGAGATGAAGACATAAACAATCTCTGGATCTTCCTACCACTAAATAGTTGCAATGACAAATTAAACCTGCTACCTGCCTATTTTTTCATACAACTGCTGTTGGTCTTTCATCCCCAGCTCAGATGAGTGGGGGATATTGGACTGCTGGACATGCAGATGACGTTTCATAGCCACGTGGACTGCACTATTCTCGAGTCCCATCTGCCTGACCACCACCTTGCAATGCAGGCAATGTGTACCTGCATGCCAGCATAGCTGATCATGCAAGCAGCTCCCGCATGAGGGCACAGACATCCTTGCGTCAACAGGGAGTGGGGAGTCAACACAGGTCTGAAGGCTGTATCTGGTGCCATTGGCAGTGGCTGGGGCTATTTCCCATGCCATTGTCTTGTCTCACTGTCATAGTGGGGAACCACCTGTATCTATAGATGAAATGTGCATTAGCAGAGAAGGGTACTGAGGAGTGGTGTGGGTGGTGGATATCAAATGGATGTTAGATGTTGCTTCATGCTGTCATGCAATGTGGATGCACATTGCAGTGGTTCCCAATGAATAATGACCACTCTTCTTCCACTGTCACACAGGGTTTTTGCAGAGTCTGATGACAAATGTACACTATGTTGCCTGTGTCTTCTGCTCAAGCACAGGACGTACTACATCACTGAACAGAGGTATAATGTATACATTGATGGTTCAGTAGTCATGTGGGTACATGATAGTTCTGCCTATCCCCTGCCAAAGGACAAGAGTCACCAGTCTCAGTATGGGTAGGCTCCTCATTCTCCCACTTTCCCAGGCCACTGCTTCACTTCCAGAGTGTCCTCCTCCTGCTGCACATCAGCAGCATCACCATCCTCCTCCTGATTGCATCTGCCTTTTTTCCTCCTCATGTTTCCACTCCTTCTGCTGCCCCTCATCTGTCCCTTCATATTTCATCTTCTCCTCATGCTCCACCTGTTCTCCCATATTCAACTCGTCTTGTTCCACCTGCTGCTCCAAATCCACCTCCTCGTGCTCTTTCTCCTTCTGCCTGAATCTTCAACGTCATATCCCCCTCTTTCTCCCGCTCTATCTCTCTGCTCGTGATCCCCCTCCTGCTGACCGCATATCTGTGTCTAGTGGTCCATCTTATTTTACCACTACTCTGACTCCTTCTGCTTTGCATCCCGCTGTCACTCCAACTCTGTCCTCCCCATTCCAATGCAACCTCCTATTTTCTTGCCCATTATGCACCTCATTCTCTTCCTTCTCCTGCTGCGTCTCACCATCATCAACACGCCTTAGCACTTCCTCGAATGCTGGCACAAAGTCCTTCTCCCACACAACCCGGCTCAACCTGATAAACGTAGATGCTGTCACATCATTTGAGGGAGGTCCATGAAAGACTCCATGCTAGTGTCCTGTGTCTACACAGCTTCAAAATGGCCGACCGTTTTTCTGATGTGTACCTGCACTGCCTATTGAGGCTCGAGCAAGCCTCCTGATTGGCTGCCCCAGCCTACTTGTCCTCCTATTGGGCGCCGGCAGGTGAAGCCGGCCCACTTCACCCAAGGCCCACAGCTACCAAGGCCATCTCCTGTTTCCATGCCTGTTACCTGCCTACTCTGCCGTCTGCCAGAACCCCTGCTTCTCCCACACATGACCACCAAGGTAACTCTGTAATACAGTTTACTGCACTAGTCTGGCTCTACCTGCTTAGTCCCTGCAACAAAATTACATAATTTCTGCAGTAGATGACTTTTGCACCATATCATCACCTCCTGCAATGCACTTTTAAACTAACTCAGGCATTGCTGCCTTTCTTGTGCACCATCTAACTGAGTACTTCTTGCTAACCAAACCCAAATGGGGCCCCATACACTTAAGCTTTACTGTGATGCCTTTACTAACTCATCATCATACTACAGCTTGCCTGGCTGGCCAATTCTAGATACTGTCATGCGCACACTAGTTTAACTGTGCTGCCTTGTGCTGCCCGCACTGATTTGAATTTAGATGTGGCCATGTACACGGTAGTTTGCCTTGCTGCTCAAATCCAGATACAGCTCTGTGCATACTAGCATGTTGTGCCTTAAGATCGCTGTCAGACATTTAAAACTGTGTGATGCCTTTAAGGTCACTTTCAGACCATTCTAAAATTGTGTTGTGCCTTAGGATCGCTGTCAGACATTTAAAATTGTGTTGTGCCTTAAGGTCGCTTTCAGACCATCTAAAATTGTGTTGTGCCTTAAGGTCGCTCTCAGACCATTTAAAATTGTGTGGTGCCTTTAAGGCCACTTTCAGACTATTCTAAAATTGTGCTGTGCCTTAAGGTTGCTTTCAGACCATTTAAAATTGTGTGGTGCCTTTAAGGTCGCTTTCAGACCATTCTAAAATTGTGTTGTGCCTTAAGATCGCTGTCAGACATTTAATATTGTGTTGTGCCTTAAGGTCGCTTTCAGACCATTCTAAAATTGTGTTGTGCCTCAAGATCGCTGTCAGACATTTAAAATTGTGTTGTGCCTTAAGGTCGCTTTCAGACATCTAAAATTGTGTTGTGCCTTAAGGTCGCTCTCAGACCATTTAAAATTGTGTGGTGCCTTTAAGGCCGCTTTCAGACCATTCTAAAATTGTGCTGTGCCTTAAGGTCGCTTTCACGCACTCCTGCCACTAACTAGCATGCCTCCCCTGCTTAGTAACTACCTTGCCAGCCCCCTATTCTTCTTAATTACCATTATACTATCCAACATGCCACCTCAACTCCCTACTACCATGTACACGCCCTCACCTAATTTCAATTCCTCAATCAATTTACTGCCAACAACAACTGTGGCTCCTCTAGCAATTATGATCAGCCTCCCGTGCCCCACCGTAGTCAGGAACACAAAACTCAGAGCTAGACTAGCCAAAATGTATGAGCCACTCGCCCGCTCCATGCCTACTAATAAAAGATCCAAATCCACTCTCACTAGCCTTGACAACTACAGACCCAAAATATCTCTGAGCTATCCCACTAAAGACCCTACTACTCCCATCATCCAGAAAAACACTAAACCCCCTCAGAAACTGTCGGGCCCCTACTGCACCTCTAGTGAGCCCCCAAATCAAGGGAGCTTTAATTAACGCCAGATCACTAGTAGCTCACGCAACTGAAATCGCAGACCTACTTATCAATGAAGACCTGGACCTCCTTGCCATCACAGAGACCTGGCTCCACCCGGCAGCAGGACCTATGCTGATGCTAGCAATCCCAGAGAACTACACCATCCTGAGACAAGACCGACCCAATTCCAGAGGAGGCGGTGTTGCCATCATTCACAAATGTAGCCTTCCAATAAGATTAGCTACCCCCACCAATGCCCCATCCTGCGAACTACTTTCAGCTAAAATCCCCATCACAAATACTCAAACCCTTAACGTCCATTTGATCTATCGCCCCCCAGGGCCTTTAGGCACCTTCGATGAGGATCTTAACACTATCCTATCCACTAACTTAAAAAACGCAACACAGATGCTCACCCTCGGAGACTTCAATATGGGCTTTAATGACCCTGAAGACCAAGCCGCCATCACCACGTTGAACACCCTCACCGAATTAGGATTTACTCAAAGAAGCCTAAAACCTACCCATGACAAGGGCAGAATACTAGACTGGGTAGCCGACTACAATTGCCTAGCCAACGTCACTGACATCTCACCCCTAGCCTGGACTGACCACCACCTGGTATCGTTTGTGTTGTCCACTACTAGACCTCCACCCATATTACCGTGCAGGGCACCACCTACTCTTACGAGAAACACAAAGAGTATCACAGTGGAGAGACTTATCCCCAACCTACTCCCCACACTTAACTCACTCCCTGACAACTTGGACCCTGAAACCTTGGTTGAGGAATATAATAAAATCATGTCTACCTCCCTGGACTCAATTGCCCCTCTCAAACTCAGGCCAAGCAAGTCCAAAACCCACCTTAACAACTGGTACACACCTCTCCTTAAAAACTTAAGACAACAAAAAAGACACTGCGAATCTATCTGGAAAAAAGACCCATCAGCAGCCAACAAAATTAAATTCACCAAACTAGCGGCCCTGTACAAAAAAGAAATCTTCCTTGCAAAACGTACCTCCTTTGACTCTCGCATCTCCCAAGCCAGCTCAAAAACAAAGGAACTATTCTCGATTCTAAAAGAAGTAGAAACCCCCATAGCACCTACAGACACCTGCATAAAAGACAAGAACTGGTGTACCGACATCCAATATGCCCTAGCTAACAAAATCGCCACGCTACAAAATAAAATATCCTGTAAAAAAGCCTCCTTGAACAATCCTGCCCTGTCTAAGCCACCTGAGAAGCGGACCACAAGTGAATATTCACGATTTAACTTTACCAAAGTGACCATACTCGAAGTGGAAAAAATCATCCTGTCATTAAAGCCTTCTAACTGCCAGGGAGACTTATGCCCAGCACAGCTCATAAAAGATGCTGCCCGTGACCTTTCCCCATTTATCACTAAGCTAATCAACGCTTCCTTCTCCAGCGGTTCCATCCCAACTAATTTAAAACAATCCTGGGTACTACCCCTACTAAAATAAAACACTCTTGACCCAGCAATACCTACTAACTATAGGCCTATAACAATTACTTCTGAATATTCTGGACAAGGTCGTCTATGTACAAATACAGAAGCACCTGGAGGATCACCACTTGCTAGGAGCCAGACAATCAGGCTTCCGACCCCAACATGGGATCGAGACAGCTCTCATCTAAAACACAGATTGATCTGCTCAAAGACAATGGTCAAGCAGCTTTACTCCTCCTCCTTGACCTATCCCCAGCATTCGACTTGGTCGATCACTCGGTCCTCTGCACCCACTTCCACACGGCTGCCCATTTCTCCCCCGAGGCCATTGCATGGATCAGATCCTTCCTTGATGGCAGAACCATGAGGGTCTTTTCGCCAACAGACGCGGCAGACCCCATACCCATCACCTGCGGTGTGCCTCAGGGTTCCTGTGTCTCCCCTACTCTGTACAACATATTTACCAAGCCCCTTTTCGACGATCTGGATCATCTCGGTATCACCTACACTAATTATGCAGATGATACCCAGATCCTCCTTCCGCTTTCTGGAGATTATGCAAAGGATTTGGCCTTGGTGAATAGGGTTTACATCATCATCCAGGCATGGATGGCCACTCACGGTCTATGCCTGAATGATGATAAAACGGAACTCATCACACTGGGCACCAAAGCTAGCCTAAAGAAACTGAGCCCGGCATACTCATCATTTATAATTGATGGTAATACCATCAGGGTTGGACACGAAGTCAAAACACTGGGCTTTTACTTGGACTCTAATTTCAATTTTAGCAGACAAGTGAACTCACTAGCCTCCTCCACGTCCTATACTTGTAAATTGATCTGGACAGCCAAACCTTTTCTATCCGAGGCTAGTTGTCTGACCCTGGCCAGAGCCCTTATACTCTCCCGCTTGGACTACTGTAACACCCTCTATCTTGGGTCCTCCAAGGCCGTCACTGGCAAGCTACAAACTCTCCAGAACAACGCACTCAGAGCGGCCTTGGGCATCTCAAGAAGAGACCACATTACAATACATAGCAAGCAACAAAATTGGATTCCCATCATAGACAAAATTTCCTTAAAAACTGCCTCACTAACCCATAAGTCCCTTAACAATGCGGCCCCTACCTATCTGATCAATAGATTTTATAGACTAACATCCATGAGACCGACTAGGATAGCATACAGAGACTGCCTCTCCGTCCCTTCTTACAAACGATCAACTATAGGTGGCAATAGCTTCCCAGTGAAAGCGGCCAAGCTATGGAACTCCCTACCACCCACTCTTAGAATGGACCTACCCTACCAAAACTTCTGCTCAAAGCTGATGTCTTGGCTGAAGACAGCTATCATCTAGGACCTCTTGTCTCCCACCTTCACTTGGTCACTCTGGATACACAACTGTTGATTGTACATATGTTTATATTTACCGCTTATTGCTATTATTACTGTGTTCATACTTGTATATATTTTACTGTCTGTAACTAAGTTTTGCAAATTCTTGTATCTGCTGCGCCTTGTTAACCTTGGGCTTTTCGGCGCATTATAAATAATAAATAAACAAACTCCCTTTACACCTCGTCATCACACTGTTCTTACGAGGATATGCAACCCTCAATCCTAATTCTGTGCATATTCACTGACCACCTCTATACCAGCATCCACCACCTTCCTCTTATTAAATAATGCTCGCAAGTTGATCCAGTGGTTCCATTTCTTTATTCCCAGCAACTAAGGGCACTTATGTTTTTCCTGTGGAAGGATTAAGGCATTTAGAACTACAAGGTTGGTGTCATACAATTATTTCTGAAAAAGGGCTTCACATAGAGGGAGTACAAATGTAATGTACTTCACAAAACAAGCACCATAATAACTTAAACTCATAAAAAGGTAATCAAATGTGGAAAAGACAAACAAACATGTACACACGCACACTCTACATGCTTAAGGCACAAGCTTGCCTGATCTCTCCTGAACAGATCAGCTCTGCCCCACCCTTAACAGCCAAGCACAACCCACAGAGCACCAGGAAGTGAGTAGGCTTTTTTATAAATCACCCTAATGATTCTAGGACTCTGATTGGACAGCTGATTCTGTCTGCTAGGCTTGGCAGCTCTGATTGTCTGGCCACACTAAAGCCTGATTGCTGAACATGCAAGGGACCTTGACTGAGGCTATATTGCCTAAGGCAGCGGGCCAACCCTGTTGGTAACTGCCCGCCGCCCAAGTTAAGGGCCTGAGTGAAGCAAGGGTCTCTTAATGAGGGCCACACCACCATTACTGGTGCGGTCAGGCCGCATCCATGGTTGATATTGCCATTAGCACCCATGTAGTTGCTATGTGGTTGCTAAGGGCGTGTTTAAATTGAAAAAAAAACAGAAATATTTCTTGCACTTCTGGATTTCAAAAGTCAATTTTCCTTATTGAAGACTGTGGCATCATCAACAAGATAAAGGGACTTCAGAACATACAGCGCGGCATTGGACTGGAAGGCAATATTTCTTGTGGCTCACCCTTAGCACTCAAATGTGAGCTATGCAGGTGCTAAAAGGTGCTAGAGGAGCGTGGGAGGTAAAGGGGCTCAGAGAGTGCATCCACGGTTTATATCTGTGAATACAGCCTGCATTCTGAACTTCCACATTGACTGCTGACCCTTCCAGAAATCCAGGAAGTATCCCTGCCAGCAAATCTCGCGAGAGCTCTATAGGCCACTGATCATGTGTTTCAGTGTGACTTGGGAATTCCATTGGTGGGACGTTCCCGCAGTATAAACTCATAACAAAGAAGACCGTTTTAGTATTGAATTTGGAGAGCTTCAGGCGCATCAGTGTATGAATCATCGTCACTCACCCCAGCAATCTCCAGTAGCAGTCCCAGGTGATCCAGCCGAAGCAAGAGATAATAATAATAATAATAATAATAATAATAATAATAATAATAATAATAATAATAAATCACTTATTAGAATTTTGCTTATGGCCATCTAATCTCGCAAAAAACTCCTTTTCTTTAGTTGTTTGATTTGTTATTTATTCATTACAGGAATAAATTATGTTTTTTGTTGTTCCACTACATGAGTGGAGGTATGTGTTTTTGGTCTGAGTTGCTGCACACAAGTGGGATGCTATGATTCCATGTCCTCCCATCTTCTTGGTTATCGAGCGCAGACCTTCTCCCCAAGAGTAGCTATAATCCTTGAAATGTTGCTCTCTCACTCATGCGGCAGGAAGAGGGGCGTTGCTGGATAATTGTGCTGGGTGAGTGTGATCCTGCCATCATGATGTTTACTCCCTTAATACACCCCCGTCTGTTGTGGGAGAATGAAGCAACCTTGCATGCGGTAGGAAATCAAACCGATCTGGTTATTCCTTAACACAATTCCCAAATGTTACCTAGAAACTTTTCTTTCACCCTCCCTTGATGATTGTGGTGGAGCTGAGGGCTGTGGGGCCAAGGGGGAGCACCTCCTTCCTCTCCTCATTTGTAGCAACAATAGCACTTGTATACTATGACCTCCGCACGAAAATGTCACCAGTCTGCACATACCCAAGTATATATTCCCACAGCTGTAATACAAACTTGATTAAATGATTCGTCATTGGTTCATTCGCTGTCATTGTGTCATTGTCTTAGAGCTTTACAATCGCATGGGTTGACAATGCTGTACCCTCTTGCTTTTGCTTGTATTATAATTCTAACTTAATAATAAGCTCCTTTCTCATAAGAAGCTTACAAATGTAAACCAATATACACGCAGGAAATTCCAATAGTGCTACATCGATAGGGGTTAGAGGCAATACTTTTTTTTTCATTAGTATGATTTTTATTGAAAATGTACACCTGCAAAGAAGCAGGCGAAGTAATTACTGAATGGTATAAACCCTTCCACTGCCTCATTGTTGCATCCTTATTGCTTCTTGTATAGCTCACAATTGGAAGATTAAAGTGGCTTCAGATATGCCTTGCTCGGTTCAGCTGGAGCAGGATATTGACTTCCCACCTGACGACATAGAAGGAAATGATGGACTGTGGCCCTGCGCCATCCATTTCACTTTTCTTGCTCGGAAAGACTGGGTGATGGAAGGCTGACGGGTTAGAGCCATGCACTGTGCACTCTAGGTTAACGCGCAATTCTGTATATAGTTACATTTTCAAATTCCATTAAGCCATGTCTGTTTTCGTTAATTTTATGTTTCCTAATGCAATTTATATGCCTATGTGTCTTGCTCTCGGGTTTCAAATTATTTGTTCATTATGGCATCGCAACCTCAGCCTGGTGATCAATAATGTGCAGCCTAAAAGAATATGGGTTGTGAAGTGAGAATTGCAATGCACTGTTTCATTTCATACTCATATACACATCTGGGTCCTTTTATTAAAAAATAAATAAATAAATGTCTGGATCACATACATTGCAGTCCTGAAATGATGAAGGAACAATCCTTAAAACGTAAAAAAATAAAAATAATGTTTAGCAATCTCTCTAGGAGAAATGGCAATGTTGTGATTTTTCCAAATAAACCTGTATATTAGCCTATGAATAAAACATGTATTTTTTTTTTAGGAAATGTAGGGCAGCTTGATAGTCTTTAGACGAGTTGTGTATTTTTTCATTGAGACAATGGCAAACAACTTAGTAGGCATACACGTTCTGGTAACCATGTTTAGTTGTGGCCATTAGGTGGCACTTAAATGCCACCTCTAACCCAAAACATTTGCACTGGACAACAGATAGGAGGGAGATTGTATGTGAAAATGGACACACAGATTATGGGTGTTTGGCTATCTACCCACAATTGACTGCCCATGGTCATGCTAATCCCTATGGTTGTTTCCACCCTCTATCTGCCCCTCCACGCCCACAACACAGAGTTAGCTCCATCAATTGCAGCTGAAAATGTGGTACTGGTGTAATGAAGATGTTAACCAAGTGCGTTTTGTTCACCTTGCTCTTGTATGCTCTTTTCAATGCCAGAATGGCAACGCCAACATTCTCAAATGTACCAGACTTGGACATTAAATAACTGGAGCCAATGCTACAATTTCATTGAAGTCTAAAAGGCAGTGGTTAGGATCAATTAGACTACCTTAAATATGATTTGAGTACATTTTGCTTTGGTAGTACATTTGAAAAGATGTTCCACACTTGATATTTTGAGGCATGTGCTAAGGTCTTTAATGAGCATGCTCGGTCAGTCTTTTCTCATATGTAGCTACCACAGGCTGCTCTAACGCTTTTCCACTTTCTTGCTCTTAAGCCGCTGACTGAAAGTTTTAGAACATGTTCCAAAGTATTTGGTATTTCAATACATTGAAATAATCTTCTGTTCTTTATGTTGATGACATGGCTGTCCTATTACCTGATCCTAAAGCACATGTGCAACTCTCCTGTATACATAATTTTGGTTTGATCTCTGGAAATAATGTATGTATTGGAGTTTTGTATCAGGCTACATGATTGTTTTAAGGTATGGAGAGTGATGGGGATCATGAAGATATTGTAGATAACCTAAAAGGATTCCAGAACCTAATAGAGAAGGGAAATGATTCAGAGGGACAAAGAGCAGCAGGTGAGGGGAGATGGTCTGGAGTTTTCACAGCTAAGCTGAGGGCCACAGTCTAGGACTAAGTGATAGTGGATGAGTAGGATAATTAGGATAAAGGTAGAACAGAGTAGTGTAAGAGAAAGGAAGGAGACAAAAAGGCCTTGCAAATGCAATCATGTGCCTGCATTGAAAGAAATGAGGCACAGGGTAAATGTTGAGGGATCCAGAGGGAAGAAGGAGGAAACAATGGCAGCATTCAATATATGTCTTAATATCAAATAGACGTCATAGTTAACAACATGTGGCAGAGACATACAAGAGCTAAACATCGGATGTTGCTCATTGTTTAAAGGCCAAACTAACTAAAAGAAGCGTGAAGGAGTCAAGTTCAAGCAAACAGAACCCACAAGGAATGTCTTTTTTATTAGTTTCACATTGTGGTAGAGCTCCTGAACGGTATGAATGAAGCTAGAACTTTGTATTCAGGCAAACATGAATGTCTTTGTAAACATGATATGTTATGTTATCCTGATTTACACTGAGCACTGTAACCACCAATGGACAGTCTCCAGAGACTCACATGCCTCTTCAAACAAGGGTAATTGGAGTGTGGTCGGGGGGTGTTAGTGAGGATAGGATGAGAGGATAGGTTCAGAACCAGGAGGAACTGGCATTGTGATTTTTGTTTTGCATGTATAGTTTGTGTGGGAGGCCACGTGCATTGTAACCGTATGTGTAAGATTCAGTGCCTCTGGTGTATGCTAATGTTTGAGTTGGTGTTAGTGTGTCGTTGTATGGGCTAGTTAGATTGTGTCCATAAGGGATCCAGAGTCATGGGTGGGCTGTTGCTTTATGACTATCTGGTGTGTGCTTGTTTCGTTGACAGTTTTATGGACTATGTGGCGACTAGTTCACTCTAGGTGTGCTTCCAGAATCTCAGAGAGATGGTCGGGTGTGAAAATTGAATTGATTCTTGGTGTGTTTATGTGTAGTCTGGCTAGCCCAATGACTAGTGTAGCAGCATTGGTTATGTTGGAGGATCAGGAAGGGGAAGTGGTTAAGTAAGTCAGTTGGTTTGGTGGATTGGGGCCATCTAATACAGTTCTCTATGTTGCAATGATTTAAATGATAACTTTATATGATTAATTAGGCTGGGTTTAGTAAGTTTCACTAGTCTTCCTTCACAAGTTGAGACTGAATATTTACCAGTTGTCTCATTTGGTGTGACAATGTTTTTGTAGGATTAATTTTACGCTATGTTGTACAGGTACATGTTTTCCAAAGCAGTACTTCTGTTTGGATAGTATTTGTCAATTACATTATTTTTTAAATGTCCTGGCTGTTGGGATCATTCGTGGCTATTGTTTCTATCTCTTGATAGGATTTTAGTACTCTTTTTCAGGATGAAGCTGGACCAAGGTTTAGCCAGATGATTTGTACAGATTTGCCATATAAGGCTGTACTTGTTAGCACCCACATTCTCTATGGGAACCTATTATACCAAAGGTGTCCAATTGTTGTGACAGTGTTTTGTCAGATGATGTGTTATCCCACAGGTCTTTTAGCTCTGTTGTTTTCAGCTTTGGTGAGATAGACTGTGACATATCTTGCAACTGCAGTGGAATTGTTTGCAATGGATTGTATGTCTGTATTTGCATTCCACAATGGGGCAATGAGTGCATTGTAATTATTGATGTACTTGGATGCTGTATGTGTTTTTAGGGGATATGCCTTTTACAGTGTGTCTAACAGAAGACATCAAGCAAACTGGTACATGGAAGCCAAAGTGACATTTGATATAATATGTACCTTTGTTTTTATATCTACGTAGGCAGTATTTGCCACACTTATTTTTTCGAACCATATGATTTGTGTATGTAGGTCACTGTGTGGTTTCTAAAGGGATGTCGCAGGTAATGTTTTTGTTTTCAATAAACTGTAAAACAGTGGAATCACTGTCATGGCCAAATTTGGGAGTAGCGTTTATCCACAAAATCACGTGGATATGTGGTGCTCCTTTGGATTGATATTCTTTTCTCCAAAAGAAGTGTTGCACTTCTCTGAGAGGAGGGGGAGTTTTCTTGCAGATGACGTGCAGCATGGCAATAAAGGGATGGTGAAAAGTACCTTGATTCATTGACAGGGTCAAGAGAACAGAGTTCTCCTGGTGTTTTTATGCCTATTCCTTCCTTGTTTTGGTTTGCTATGCGTAAGAAGTTGTGCAAGTCATCCTATGAATATTCTGTATGACTTAAATTCACAAACCATGTGGGTGGGCGTAGGTTCCTTAGCATCAGTGTGACTTTGGAATTAGTATTCATTAGTACCATGCATGTTTGCCAAGAGATTTGTGATACTTTACTGCAAAACTTCATCTTTGTGTTCTATCTTTTGAAGCAGTTGGGTAGCAGACATATTTAAAATATTAGAGCCTGTTTTTAATGTGTGTGCAACTCCATAAAATAAAGTTGCTAGTTCACTTTCGAACAGGCGGTGGAAAATGTATTATACATTTTGTCTGAATCTAGGGTCTTTAGAAAACATTTGTCAACCGTGATATTCTGATGAACTAATTTGTGTGGATCTTTCATCATCTCTTCCTGCTTTTCCTGTAGGATAGACTAGAGGAAAAGAGTATGCTTCCACACATTTTTCCCATATGCTCATTGGGGATCATTTGGCTTGACACATTTGATATGTTTCCAATGCATCTTCAATGGTGTATTTTGAGTGTAGTGGGTGAATTGTATACTGGTCTAAAATGTTGGATGAGTTAATGGTTCTACACGTTCAAATTGGTCAGTTGCTGGTGAATGTTTAATTATTTGGGTGGTTTATCTTAAGTTTTCCTCTATATGTATATCTTTGTAGTATTCATTGTTATCATTCAGCTATTGCAGGGCTTGTCTAACTTTGTTTAAGTTGACTAATTGCTGCCAAATTGTTTCATTTTTTGTTGGTTCACAATTAACTAATACAATCAAGGATTGGTCATCATTGACATTTGAGATGTCATCTTTGATGTCCTGGGTCAAACTTTTCCTAACACTATACGCTTAATGCATCTAATTGGGCCACTTGGTCTACATTGTTCTTTTTTAATTTTTTAATGTAATCTCAAGATTCTGCCTCAGAATCCTGGCTCTGTTTTTTTATTTTTTATTTTATTTTAAAAATTTTATATATTTATTTGTACATTTTACAAAACACCAACTAATAGTCAACAATAAATAATAAAACAGTATAGCTACATGCAGATAAGAATATACATATTTCAATTAAAGAACTAGTACATATTCAGAAAGTCATACCAAATTTGTGCATGCAATCTTGGCTCTGTTGCAATTTTTGTTCCGCTAATTTCAGTTCAGTCTGGATATGAGCTAAAGGTTCGGATTGATTTTGCACAAGAGTTGTATTTTCCTCATGCTTTTCCCGCATCACTCCCATATGAAGGTACATATAGGCCGCAATTCTGACAATTTTAATCTGCTTCTCTTTAATTTTCGGAGTCATGTATAACTCGCTCAAAGCTTGGTGTAATAGGCGACCATTCTGCCATGTATCCATGTCTATGGCAGTGACCTGTTGCGTTATTTCTTCTAGCCAGATTTTTTCATCTTGTTCTGGCCATTCCCCGTGACAAATAATTTGTGCAGAAGGTATTCCCTAGCTGTGTTGCTCTTTACCGTGGCCATTTTGGAAAGTGTTCTTTCTTTATTAATTTATTTATAGAAGGGTAATCTGTATTCTATTGCTTTTTATCTATTTTTAGGGTTGATTTAGCTTTAATTTTATACACAGGCCTGGTACTTAGGATTTTTAATTTGGGGAGGCGCGTCCACAGCGTAACAAAGTGTTCCAGCCACACATGGTATTCCTACATTGAAGGTTAGTCTGGTGTGTTAGGCTGTCACGGGTGAATAAACAAACTCAATCCCTGACTTGAGCCCCCAATTTGTTAAGGATTCCAATTGGGCATTCCACACTGGACCAGGACACTTGGGCCTCATCACGAGTTTGGTGGTAACCCTTAAATGTGGCGGTAACGCTATTACTGCTGAATGTAAGGGTCCGCCAAATCATGGCCTTCCCCCCAGCTCTGAGCTGGGGGGAAATCTGCTGAAAGTTTGTTGATTTTCGGTGCTATTACCGCTGGAGGGATATTCGCTGGCAGTAATAGCGCGAAAATTCCCCATTGGGCCCAATGGGGAATGAGGAATTCCGGAATGGGCCCAATGGGGAATAGGCCCCAACCGTTCTGCCAAACCTGTGATCTGGTGCTAATACCACTGGGGGGTTTGGCGGTAGGGCTATTGGCAGCGGCGGTAATACCGCCGGCATTAGCGCCCAACTCGTGATGAGCCCCTTGGTCTTAGAGTGGGATGTGGTGCTTAATAGGAATGGTTTTACTTTAATTTCAACAAATTCAAATTCAGCCGGTACCCGATTCGTCTCACACACCCTTTTACAAATACCCCGGGTCACAATGAACCATGAACCAGGCTGGTTGGTGAAAATACAATATTTATTTATTATAAAATTCACAAAAATCACATGCATTTTAATATTGAGCAGCAATCACCAGTGGAGTAACTTTGCTGAAAAAGTTGGGGGGGACATTACATCTGAAGAAAAGGTGCCCCAGCTAAATGAATGGGGACAAAATGGTGTGCCATGAAAGTTAGGAGGACAAACACCCCCGCCCCCCTAAAATTACACCCATAACAATCATCAATGGGGTGATAATGACAATGGAAATAGAAGCAATGCACTGGGTTAACCTTCTAGTAGAACATATCCAAAGCACAAGAAAATAGGAGCACTTTTTGAATTAGGATAGATAGCACCCAAGGTAGGGTTTCCCCTGCAATGGTCCCTCAACCCACCAATAATCGATCTCTGAGTGCATAGAACAAAACAGCAGGCAGTCAGGGATAAGAGGCAGCTAACAGAATCAAAATACGACCTCCCTCACAAAATAAGAGGCAAAAACCCTTTGCAAAGGCCTAAAATGACACTCGGATTTTGTAAAATAATTAATTATATGTGTGTTAAAAAATGATATGCATATGTTTTGTCACAGTATTAGGGATGGTATCTCACTATCAACCATCAGGCAAGGTATCACAAAAGCATACAGTTCACAAAACAGATTGAAATGGAAAACCCAGTGCAGCCGAATTCACACATGGAAAAATTACATTTTTTCTGGTTTGCAGTTTTAAATGCAAAAACATATTTTTTTTTAAACGGGTGAGAAACACTGAATCGGAATGCATTTTTTTGGCAGGGGGATAGATGCACAGAACAGGGACAATATTGAAGTGAAAGGAGGGCTATAGCTGGTGAATTGAGAAAGATTTAGAAGGTAGAATGAGTTTACTTAAACTAAATTATTTAGACTATATTGTTAAAGAAAGCCACGGTATATTTAAAGATTGATTCGCGACATCAACCTTTCTCCACCGTGTCCAGATCTATATGGGAATTAATTTTAATGAATCCAAATATTATTAATGAGTTACAAGATGAGATGAAGGAAAGAATTCCGCTAACACTAGGAGACAAGAACAGGGTGCACAGAAAATTGGAACAGTCTATACATGTTATCAGGGTATGGATTGGGGTGCTTAGAGAGTGGCACAAAGACAAAAGTCAAGATGGGGTAGACTATGTGTTATGGGGTGGGGGATACTCACAGTCCGCTCTTAAATTTGGGATTAGGAACAGTCAACCGGGTTCTGGACTCTATGGTTCGGGTCACCAGGTAGCGGCAGACTCTCTTAGCAGAACAAAAGCTGGGCCTGTCTGGTCACCGGATAATCATGACAGCCTGATGGCACGGTTGAAGCAGCTTGCAGTTAGTGGGCAAAAGACAGTCTGGTTTCAGAATGCTTCCCAAAAGAACACCACCACTTTTCCCTTTGGTTATTGGGATTTTTTAGTGGGATCTCTAGATTGAGGCCTTGCTGGGATGGTTAGCAATCCTTTGGCCTTGCAGTGGAGTCTGGAATCAGCTATGATTCGGCTTTGCAGTGGGATCTGGAATCAGCTATGCTTTGGCTTTGCAGTGGGATCTGGAATCAGGCAAGATGAATGTAGAAGATCAGGAATACAGGCGCAGGAAATTCAGGAAAGAGTCTGTCTATAGTTTTGTCAGCCACCCTTTTTATAGAGCATGGTGACATCATAGGATTATACGGCAGGGTAGGCTTAGCTAAGCACACCTCTAAACAACTGGATTGGTCAGGGGAGATAGTAACCACCTTCCTCCCAGCTGGTTGGGTTACAAGGGCATGATATCAGATTTATTATGTGATTTTACAATGTCCAGAACCTCCCACAGTTACTTTAGCTGCAATTCAGTTGTGCCATAAATGGCACAGTTGTACAGTTGGGGCCTTCTAACAAATTACATCAGCAGGTTACATATTTTATGCAGAACATGCCAGTCCACTTTTACAATTTGTAAGACATTATTTTGCCCTTCTAATCATTTTTGGTCATTTTATGAGGAAATATTCCGCCTAAAATTCTATAACTTTACACGTGTGTATGGATTATCATCAGGCATATCAGTATTGATTTTTACATTGGCATCATATACACTTTCCGTGGAATACCCGATTCTCTGCCATTTCTGTTCGCTTTATGGCAGTGAAGGCTACAGTGTCTTAAATTAAAACCCCAAACATTATATTAAAACTATCAACCTTTTACATTCCTGTGAATTTCCGTTGTAAAAATAACTGTCATCAAAGTTTCTTAATAAAATAGTCTTTTGAAACAAATGGGCATCCTTTGTCCTTCAATGGGATGATTTCTTTTTCTCTTCAGCTGCCTCCAACTGTTACTTCAGCCCAGTGTGGGGAGGGGTTTTCCCAGTTTGATTGAAGGTTTATGTCTGCTTCCAATGCACAGGTTGGTGTCCTGGAGCTTCCATTGTAATAGGCCTCAGCCCAGATGAAAGTCTGCCAAAGTAGCAATTATGATGTGTGTGTTCTAGCATCTGCTGTGAGGGGCCTTCTGTTGCTGGCAACCCCCAAGCAGAAACCTGTTTGGGCTGATTTCCCCCACTGCAACCAATGCAATTGAATTCCTTATTATTTTTATTTTTGTTATAAATCACAATGAAGCCTGTTGAATAAGATCTCCCATGTATGTTTACAGAACACAACCCCATTCACCTTGCTAGATAAGGGCAGGGCCTTAATCAACATACACCTTTAAACAAGTATTTTTCTTAGTGCGCAAAAGTGACTACATTTTCCTTGCAAATTCGATTTTTCTCTTCCATCTGAATTCCCACATTGTTTTGTAGCCATAGTTAGCTTCTGGTATGAAGCAATGGGTTAAAACACATATGCACTGAAATTGACAAAGGCCCAGAAAACCAGGGCCTTTTTGATGCATTGATCCATGACATTTTGTAGCCCAAAAGTAAAGCATTTCCTGTGTAGCTGAAGTAAAGCTTCTTTTGATTTCTTCAGATCTGAACAACTGCTTAGAGCACAAAGTGAATGTGGAGGAGCATGGCAAGGTCTCATGAATAAAAGTATTGTGATGAGGACCAGAAGAAAAAGAACATCAAAGTGGCATCATTTTTAAATGTAACTATTTCCCTTTTTCAATGGGAACTTTGGGCTTGCAGCAAAGCAGTGCTGCTTTTTTCACTCCCTTTCTTTTGTACATGTGAGAACACACTAGCGAGCTTTCTCAGTGTGCCCCCTTGTTCCATCAGGCCCAAAATGTGCTTGGCAAGACGGTGCAGCCATCGTTTTGTAGCTGAAGACACAGTTTTGGTGTGAGGCAATGGTGCTCACAGGAGCCAGCACAGGCATTTTGCTGCTTCTGCTGAAGTGCAGCTTGGAAATGGAAGGGAGTACAGCTGAGTGGGTAAATATATCCCACAGTAGCCAGCTCTGGAGAAGATTTTAAGGAGGAAGGGGACAGTGGTAATAGTCCAATAGTTGGTAGTGGTGGGGTCAAGCATAGGTTTCTTTAGTAAAGGAAGGGCCTATGCTTCTTGAGGCACATGGGTAGTATATCTGTGTTAAAAGAGGCGTTGATAAAAGCTCTGATAAAGGGGGCTAGTTCAAGGGCACAGTCTTTGATTGATTGCACTGGGAAATGTCCCCTTTACATCTGGAGGGCTTTATACTCTGTAGGATTATGAGAGTTTGGTGGGTAGTGACATTGTTGAAGTTGAAAGTAGTGGTATTGGGCATGTGGACTGTAGGCGTGAATAAGGCTTGTTGCGTGATGCAGGTTTGTTTTTGCTTGGATTTTTTATTTTAATATTTCAATTTTCATCAGAAGTGTGTTCTGTATGGTGTTACACAGGAAGAGTCCTTGTGGATAAGGGAGACTTGAGGGGCTGGAGTTTCCAATTCTTTAAGGATGGAGAATAAGTCCTTTGAGTTGGAGCTGGCATTGGTGATTCTTGTGTTGAGGGAGGAGGCTTTGGCAAGTATGGTGGCTTTTTAAAATGTATTAGCGATGATGGTGAAAGTGTCATGGAGTACTGCACAACTTTCTCTCACAAGGGGCACTTCAGAGATTCAAACAACCTGTTGGTTCTTTGTTCTACAAGACTGAACTCTGGAAAAACAAAACTTTCATTCTGTGTTTTCAAAGCAAACTTCCTTCAGCTCCTTTACATCTTTTAGATTGTTGTCTCACTCACGATAATGGAGTAGAATTAGGATGATAAGGCTTGGTGGTCCCCCAGCCTCCAGTGGCAGCCCCAGTGAACTTTCTATAAGGTAAGGTCATGAGGTCATGAAAGCTTGGCATCTGGGAAGGAGGCGCGGGATACATTCCTCCAAGTACTGCTGAATCACAGCTTTTTTGGCTCCTTCCCTAAGGCCAGTTATGAAATATGTGCTGGTAGATGAAGTCCTGATGTTTATAAATGAAGGTGATGAACTTTAATTTTCTAACTCATGTGTTATTTTGATGCTTTTTCACAAATAACATGCTGCATTTATAGAGCTTGGAGTAAAATGTGTGCACAACCTGGAAGAGCAAAACATAATCTCCACCAGCACCACCTTTGTGGATTGATGAGTGCTGTGGGTGACGCTTTACCCACCACAAATGTACAAATGTCAATTGTTTTGTTCATAAAGCACAAAGAACAAAAACATCTTGCTATCTACAATATGTGTAAAAATAAAACGCTTTTGGGAATCCTTGGATTAAGTTGGGTATGACATCTTTGCGGTCTCATATAATTCAGCACCATACAAAACACTGTGATTAACTTAAAAGCATTAATTGCTCCATCACATCACCATACCACCTCACAGCCCTTACTGTGGGTCCGATAAACAGATGATGTGCCAACATTGTTCTGGATGCTGAGACCCAACTTCCATTCCAGCAGTGATACTGCTTTGCGAAGATCAGTTTGATGGAAGCATTTGACCCTGGCCAATATCAAAAGGCACACGAGAGAGTCCAGTTGCTTATTGCTAACCCTGTGGAAATGTTGTTGATGCCATATTATTACTTTTAAGAAAAAAATGAGCTTTCATTGTTTTATGAGTAAATTCGATGACTGCAATGAAATGTCCAGTTGACTTGACTTTTTATAGGAGGCTGTATCAGCGTTCCATCACATGGTTCTTTTCATAGTGGGGCAGACACTAGATTAATATGAGGGCCAGAAAGCCCTCTTTACAATTTACATATTGACCAGTAGACAGAGCATTGACTGCATGGTTTTGACTGTCCATTGGGTGAACTGCCCTTCCCCTTGATAACCGAGAAGGATGCCAATTCCCAGGTAGTAACTGAGTGCATACAATTTGGCACCTAGCTCCTTTATCTAGGCAAGGATTGATTGACAGAGGTCACAGAGAAGACAATATCTCTCAGAAGTTGGAGGAGGTAGTGCCACAGCAGCTAAGCCATCAACACCCACAGCTGGGTTGTGTTGCCGCTGATAATGGGCCTAAAGTCCTTGCTGCCCTAGGAATTGGACACATAACAAGCATGTTCCATGCTTTATGCATGTGCTTCACTTCGTGGTGGCACATTTCATCTGCAGTTGGCCACCTGGGAAGGCAATGATTGCCATGGGCCAGAAGATCACCTCACACTTCAGCCAAGCCTACATTGCAAGACATGGGGTTTAACAATTTCTGGAGTACGGTACTACTGGAAATGTGGTGATCTTTGTGTGAGCAATGCCCAGACTCCGCTGAATGTTGCAGGATGTACTGACATCTATTGTTGAGACTTCTTTGGAGACTGCATGGCCAGAACAGCAACTAGGCATCCTCACACAAAGTTGATCGCTTTTCATCCAACCTCCAGACCTAGATTATGACACCTTCCAAGTCATACACTTACCAATGTAGGATTATTCTTGAACTTTCATGGAAGAACTTACAGGTTGGGAGGACTTACTACAAGATTCAAAAACGTAGGTATCAGCAAGCAAGAGACTCACTTACTGTAGAGACACTGATAAGGAACAGTTTACTCCTTTTACCTTGAGAAAGAACTGTGTGGGTCGAAACACATGTAGGCTTGAACACTGTGGACTTCGACCTATGAATACAATTTCAAATATGTAACACTATCGGCAAGTGCACTATTACACACCATTAACTTGCAATTAATCTGACAGGAACAAAAGATGGTTCATGATATTATTACAGATCTACCATGATTGGGCTATAGTAATCTTTTGATGATCTTTGTATTTAGCTTACAGGTGACGTCAGAGCCTCATCACCCATTGCCTATACAAATGTAACTTGGCCAGCCCACACTGTCCTTTTCTACCAGTCGCAGTTTGAGAATTGTGCTCAGTGCACCCCACCAGTTACTTATATCAAGTGTGTTAGCCTGCACCGTGTATCACTCAGTGAGGTACTGTAAAAAGGTGTACCTGCTAGAAATGAACCTATCCAACATGATAAGGTTGATTTGGTTGGGAATTCACATACAAATTGTCTGATGAATGATGTGCTCACACCATTGCATGGGGATACCCTTACTGTCACAATTAAATAAATCAGTGAATTCCTCTTGGCATCTTTTCTTGAAAAAGTGGACAAAGCAGTTGATTTACAATTAATAAGCAAACAAGAAGGAGATTACCTATCCAGAGAGACAGCGAGAATTCAAATTTTTTACATCTTGCCTGAGATCCATAAAAATATGGAGATACCCCCGGGCAGACCCATTGTGTCTGGAGTAAATTCTATTTTGGAACCTTTATCCAAATTTGTGGACTTTTACTTACGCTCATTTGTAATGACGATGAGAAGCTATGTACAAGTTACCAGAGATGCCATTGGGAAAATTGAAGGTTTGACTTTTGACCACACCAAAGACATACTTATTTGCCTGGATATACAATCTCTTTACACTAATATCCCACAACGAGCCACACTTGAAGTTGTGGAGGAGACATTATTACAACGTGAAGATAATCATCCAGTGAGCAACGCCTTTATTTTGTGGTGTGCAGAGACAGCTTTGGTGAACAATTTTTTTCAGTTTTTGGGTCAATTCTACCTAAAGGTAGAGGGCACGGCCATGGGTGCAGACATGGCTCCTAATTTGGCAAATTTGTATGTTGATATGGTGGAACAAACTGTGATTTATTCAGAAGTCAATCCTTTCAAACATCAAATAACACAATGGTTGAGATACATCGACGATGTGTTCATGGTATCGCATGGGTTGATTGATGAGGCAAACAATTTTCTGGTATGGTTGAATAATCAGAATAGATATCTGAAATTGACAGCGTCCATGAGCTCCATTGAGGTCAACTATTTGGACCTGACGATTTACCATCAGAACAACCAACTATGGGTCAAACCGTATGTGAAAAGGACTGATAAAAATGCCCTTCTTCATTACAAAAGCCATCATGCCAAGCATGTTCGTGACAAGTTGCCCTTTGGGCAATTTTTTACGGCTTAAACGCAATAGTAGTACCAGACATGATTATGAGGAAGCTGCTAATGTATTAATGGACAAATTGATCGACAGAGGCTACCCTGCTAAAATTGTCAGACAATCTGCCAAACGAGCTTTCAATAATAATCAAGAAGCCCTCTTTGAAAAGAAAAAGAAAAATAACGGAAACCACGATACCCCATTGGTGTTTGTGAATACTTTCAGTAACATGTCCTACAAAGTTAAGAACATTATTTGTAGGAACTGGAAAAAGACCATGAACATTCCATTGCCCTTGATAGCTTTTAAAAAAAGCACTAATATCCGCAGTCTGGTCATGAAGAATGATGTACACAAGACTGTCATTTCAGAGGCCGTTCAAAGTACTTTGTGGGGTATGCCCCGAGTTGTGGGACATTATCCTTGTGGAGAATGTGTTATGTGTCCCCTTACACGCAAAACGACTTCTGTTAACCTTGGTCTGACTTCAGAAGGGACATTAAAAGAGAATACAAATTGCAAAACTGAGAATGTAATTTATATGATTAAATGCCCTTGTGATTTGTTGTATATAGGCAAGACCAACAGAAAGTGCAAGACTCTGATGATCGAGCACAAGAGCTGTTTGAAAAACCATATCGAAAGGGCACCCCTAGTCAAACATTTTGAAGAAAAGGGACATACTTTTATGCATTTTGAATGGTGCATTCTAAAAAAGGTTAAAGGGAGATCCCAGGATGAAATCAATTGGAAATTAATCAATCTGGAACAGAAGCTTATCTTCCTTACCAATAGTCATGTGACAGGACTTAATGAGAACATCGAGTGGCATAATATTAGATAAGTGGGCCACTTACTGGGGCTCTGTGCTTGTTGGTCAATTTGAGTTTTGCGCTTTCTGTTACCACCAACCGATGTTCACATCAGTATTAATTTGTCGATATAAAGAACTATGGGATACATGACTTTCAAATGTGTGACTAGGCCATTGATCATCACCTCTAGAGCTCGAATGAGGTAGAGCCTAGTTGTGAGTTTGGGTTACTGGTGTCTTACAGTTTTCTGGCATTTCCAGGAGTAGGGAGCCCTGCTGTGTGTCACGTCCGTAGGTCTCGGGTTGACATATAGCACTGTGTAGTCACTTAATGACGTGATTGAGTTGTGCATTTTGAGGCTTTCTGTTCCTTATGCAGATTGCAGGGTTTGTCCTTTTTCACAATCCATGGTTTGGGTTTGTGTTTCTCCCCTCCTGGGCGAGTTACTTAGCAACAATGTAGTGATTATGCTGTTGCTGTGGTAAATCAGTGGTCACTCTATCACGGGCCGTCTTTCTGACGCGTGACGTCATCGCGCAACGTGTGGCGTGATGATGTCATCACGTAGCGTCGTGACGCGACGCTGATGTTTCGCTATAATACTAACAAGCCGCGGCGGGTATATATTCCGCCAGCGGTACGCAAGACCTGATCTCTTCTCCTAGAGAGAACCAGCACTGCACTGGGTAAGTTACTGAGTGTGTGGGCGTTGAGAGTTTGGTTCCCAAGATGTTGAGAGTGGGACATAGATTAATTTTGCCCCGGTTGGTTTCTTGCAGAACTAGAGGCTTGATACCTCTGCTTTGGTTCACCCTTTTGGAGGAGGAGGTTTCTTTCCCTGATGGTGTGGGTCGTTTTTTCACACAACGTGGTCGTTTTTTGAAGTTGATTGGGAACAACAGTATGAGTAAAGTAAGGGACCTTGACTGAGGTTTCTTTGTGGGAAGACCCATGTTGTTTCAAAAGGTTGGAATTTACTGAGACCTCTTTTTCATGCAATAGGTGGTGAATTTGAAGGTTGAGCGGCAGGAATGTCGAAAACTTTACATTTAATGAGTCACGTCTAGGAGAAGAACTGAACTTACATCCTAGGGTGAGTTGTTTTTTTCTATAGGGGCATGTATCCTAGTGGGTATGCTTTACCCTTTTAGAGTAAGTGGCATGGCTATAGACTTTTTAGCGACTAAAGGTTAGTCTTTTAATTATTGGTTCTAGGTACTTTGAGTGATCCATCCTATCGGCTAGACAAGTGAAGAGCAATATTTGGTTTTGCTATCAAGTTTGAAGACATTTTTTCCTTCTAACTTCTGGTTCAGGTATATTATTTTCTGTATACCGTCCACCCTATTGGTGATTAGGGATTGGCTAGGTCGAGTAATTGGACCCATAATGCCTGTGTAGTAATTTGCTCTTGTTTTGTACCCTTAAATATATGAATCTGGTGTGTGAATATAAAAGCGAGATCTACTTGAAGCACAGGACTACATCTGCCCCTGAAGAATGTCCAGTTACCTGTAACACATAGGACAGAAACTTATATAAATTGGGCTTGTTTAACACAATGGGAAATAAGAATAATTAAGTTGCCATTGTTGTTTGTTGTGATCAAGTATTTGGTGACTTTCGATGGTGTGAGGTGGAATAATTTTAACATGTATATTACTATATGATGTGTATATGTTTTTTAATGTTTGTATTACTTGTGCTCAAACAAGAATAATATATTAAAATGATATTTTTTGATAACACTGTTTGTTATTGAGTACATAGAACACAGAATGCAGCCCATATTTGCTAAGTGGCTGTTTTGGGAAATTGTTATCTGAGTGTACATCTACTGTTTCATATAGATAATTGTTTGTGTTCCTTCCTCTGGTCAAAATATATCTTTTCTTGACCAGCATTCCCAGTTTAAAATGGCTACTTTTCAGTTGAATGTGGTGAACGGCAACCCAACACAAAAGACGCAGTTAAAATGTGCAAAGGTGCACTGATGCAGTGGTTGGAAAGGAAAATGTGTGAAGAACTGAGTCAGCACCAAAATGTAACATTTTCTGTGCTCAACACATGATCAGCTATGTCAAGAACATTGTCTTTTCATCTTCAGGAAGAACAATCATCTTGTTGCACATAACGACTGAGCCTTGGTCTGTGACCCTTACTGCTGGTAGTGACAGACAGGAAACCGAGTGCCGATCGGGCACACTCCTCATGGAGTCAGGAATCCTCACTGTGGATGGGACTATACAAATATACAGTGAACCTCTAGCAGCTCAGATCATTGGTTTTGATCTACTTGATGAAACTCACGCAACAACAACAAAAAACGACAGTACTATTTTGGTAAGTGGTCCCTCTGAATGTCTCTGCTATTCCCCTGCCAATGTACAAGATGGCTGAGTCGTCAGTGCAGCCGGGCATCCTGCATCTTATACAAGAGAAGCCTTTCAGTGCCCGTTGTTGAATAACTGGCATGCATGCAGATGAACCATCACTATTTTGAGGAAGACAGTAGAAAGGAACTTAGCCAGAGCCAGCACACTAGCTCTTACAATGAAGATGTGTTGTCTGCTTTATTTTTTATTTATTTTTTACATTTGTATAGCACGCAAAAAGCCCTTGAGCATCGAGGCGCTGTTACTTGTGAAGAGCTTAGTTAAATGAGGCATATACATCCAGGTTGGATACATACATTATGCATTATAGGCAAGCAATATATATTGCAGGCAGGAGTTGGTAACAACATCACATGGATGTAGTATATGGTGATAATTAGATGAAGAGTAGTGTTTCGACTGCTTTGCGGAAGGCCATGTGTGAGTTTTCAGCTCGTAGGGGTGGTGGAAGGGCATTCCATTGCAGTGCTGCTAGGTAGGGGAAACTGTGAGCATGTTTGAGTTAGGAGTTCTGATCCATCTTGTGGATGCTGACAAGTGTATTCTTTGGGACAGGTAGGGGGAGCAGTTTGGTGGACAGATTTACATTTAGGTCACAGTGAGAATAGGGCTGTTTAGAGTAGCTTGTGATTTTGAAAAGGAGACCTCTAGTAAATGAATGCTGAAGACTGACCTATCATGAGATGCCATTAGTGTTTGTGCTTGCACTGTTCGGTTCTTAATTACTTTCTTGGTATTATTTACAGACTTCTGTGCAGTGGAGAACCGCCGTACAACAGTGCATAGAACAGTCTTGAGTATTGTTCAGGTTCTCCCCTATGAACAAGTGCCTCAGATATGAGAATTGTTCTAGTTCTTCCCACTACATTAGAGCCACAAACATAATATGTCACAAGAGAGATGAAGACATAAACAATCTCTGGATCTTCCTACCACTAAATAGTTGCAATGACAAATTAAACCTGCTACCTGCCTATTTTTTCATACAACTGCTGTTGGTCTTTCATCCCCAGCTCAGATGAGTGGGGGATATTGGACTGCTGGACATGCAGATGACGTTTCATAGCCACGTGGACTGCACTATTCTCGAGTCCCATCTGCCTGACCACCACCTTGCAATGCAGGCAATGTGTACCTGCATGCCAGCATAGCTGATCATGCAAGCAGCTCCCGCATGAGGGCACAGACATCCTTGCGTCAACAGGGAGTGGGGAGTCAACACAGGTCTGAAGGCTGTATCTGGTGCCATTGGCAGTGGCTGGGGCTATTTCCCATGCCATTGTCTTGTCTCACTGTCATAGTGGGGAACCACCTGTATCTATAGATGAAATGTGCATTAGCAGAGAAGGGTACTGAGGAGTGGTGTGGGTGGTGGATATCAAATGGATGTTAGATGTTGCTTCATGCTGTCATGCAATGTGGATGCACATTGCAGTGGTTCCCAATGAATAATGACCACTCTTCTTCCACTGTCACACAGGGTTTTTGCAGAGTCTGATGACAAATGTACACTATGTTGCCTGTGTCTTCTGCTCAAGCACAGGACGTACTACATCACTGAACAGAGGTATAATGTATACATTGATGGTTCAGTAGTCATGTGGGTACATGATAGTTCTGCCTATCCCCTGCCAAAGGACAAGAGTCACCAGTCTCAGTATGGGTAGGCTCCTCATTCTCCCACTTTCCCAGGCCACTGCTTCACTTCCAGAGTGTCCTCCTCCTGCTGCACATCAGCAGCATCACCATCCTCCTCCTGATTGCATCTGCCTTTTTTCCTCCTCATGTTTCCACTCCTTCTGCTGCCCCTCATCTGTCCCTTCATATTTCATCTTCTCCTCATGCTCCACCTGTTCTCCCATATTCAACTCGTCTTGTTCCACCTGCTGCTCCAAATCCACCTCCTCGTGCTCTTTCTCCTTCTGCCTGAATCTTCAACGTCATATCCCCCTCTTTCTCCCGCTCTATCTCTCTGCTCGTGATCCCCCTCCTGCTGACCGCATATCTGTGTCTAGTGGTCCATCTTATTTTACCACTACTCTGACTCCTTCTGCTTTGCATCCCGCTGTCACTCCAACTCTGTCCTCCCCATTCCAATGCAACCTCCTATTTTCTTGCCCATTATGCACCTCATTCTCTTCCTTCTCCTGCTGCGTCTCACCATCATCAACACGCCTTAGCACTTCCTCGAATGCTGGCACAAAGTCCTTCTCCCACACAACCCGGCTCAACCTGATAAACGTAGATGCTGTCACATCATTTGAGGGAGGTCCATGAAAGACTCCATGCTAGTGTCCTGTGTCTACACAGCTTCAAAATGGCCGACCGTTTTTCTGATGTGTACCTGCACTGCCTATTGAGGCTCGAGCAAGCCTCCTGATTGGCTGCCCCAGCCTACTTGTCCTCCTATTGGGCGCCGGCAGGCGAAGCCGGCCCACTTCACCCAAGGCCCACAGCTACCAAGGCCATCTCCTGTTTCCATGCCTGTTACCTGCCTACTCTGCCGTCTGCCAGAACCCCTGCTTCTCCCACACATGACCACCAAGGTAACTCTGTAATACAGTTTACTGCACTAGTCTGGCTCTACCTGCTTAGTCCCTGCAACAAAATTACATAATTTCTGCAGTAGATGACTTTTGCACCATATCATCACCTCCTGCAATGCACTTTTAAACTAACTCAGGCATTGCTGCCTTTCTTGTGCACCATCTAACTGAGTACTTCTTGCTAACCAAACCCAAATGGGGCCCCATACACTTAAGCTTTACTGTGATGCCTTTACTAACTCATCATCATACTACAGCTTGCCTGGCTGGCCAATTCTAGATACTGTCATGCGCACACTAGTTTAACTGTGCTGCCTTGTGCTGCCCGCACTGATTTGAATTTAGATGTGGCCATGTACACGGTAGTTTGCCTTGCTGCTCAAATCCAGATACAGCTCTGTGCATACTAGCATGTTGTGCCTTAAGATCGCTGTCAGACATTTAAAACTGTGTGATGCCTTTAAGGTCACTTTCAGACCATTCTAAAATTGTGTTGTGCCTTAGGATCGCTGTCAGACATTTAAAATTGTGTTGTGCCTTAAGGTCGCTTTCAGACCATCTAAAATTGTGTTGTGCCTTAAGGTCGCTCTCGGACCATTTAAAATTGTGTGGTGCCTTTAAGGCCACTTTCAGACTATTCTAAAATTGTGCTGTGCCTTAAGGTTGCTTTCAGACCATTTAAAATTGTGTGGTGCCTTTAAGGTCGCTTTCAGACCATTCTAAAATTGTGTTGTGCCTTAAGATCGCTGTCAGACATTTAATATTGTGTTGTGCCTTAAGGTCGCTTTCAGACCATTCTAAAATTGTGTTGTGCCTCAAGATCGCTGTCAGACATTTAAAATTGTGTTGTGCCTTAAGGTCGCTTTCAGACATCTAAAATTGTGTTGTGCCTTAAGGTCGCTCTCAGACCATTTAAAATTGTGTGGTGCCTTTAAGGCCGCTTTCAGACCATTCTAAAATTGTGCTGTGCCTTAAGGTCGCTTTCACGCACTCCTGCCACTAACTAGCATGCCTCCCCTGCTTAGTAACTACCTTGCCAGCCCCCTATTCTTCTTAATTACCATTATACTATCCAACATGCCACCTCAACTCCCTACTACCATGTACACGCCCTCACCTAATTTCAATTCCTCAATCAATTTACTGCCAACAACAACTGTGGCTCCTCTAGCAATTATGATCAGCCTCCCGTGCCCCACCGTAGTCAGGAACACAAAACTCAGAGCTAGACTAGCCAAAATGTATGAGCCACTCGCCCGCTCCATGCCTACTAATAAAAGATCCAAATCCACTCTCACTAGCCTTGACAACTACAGACCCAAAATATCTCTGAGCTATCCCACTAAAGACCCTACTACTCCCATCATCCAGAAAAACACTAAACCCCCTCAGAAACTGTCGGGCCCCTACTGCACCTCTAGTGAGCCCCCAAATCAAGGGAGCTTTAATTAACGCCAGATCACTAGTAGCTCACGCAACTGAAATCGCAGACCTACTTATCAATGAAGACCTGGACCTCCTTGCCATCACAGAGACCTGGCTCCACCCGGCAGCAGGACCTATGCTGATGCTAGCAATCCCAGAGAACTACACCATCCTGAGACAAGACCGACCCAATTCCAGAGGAGGCGGTGTTGCCATCATTCACAAATGTAGCCTTCCAATAAGATTAGCTACCCCCACCAATGCCCCATCCTGCGAACTACTTTCAGCTAAAATCCCCATCACAAATACTCAAACCCTTAACGTCCATTTGATCTATCGCCCCCCAGGGCCTTTAGGCACCTTCGATGAGGATCTTAACACTATCCTATCCACTAACTTAAAAAACGCAACACAGATGCTCACCCTCGGAGACTTCAATATGGGCTTTAATGACCCTGAAGACCAAGCCGCCATCACCACGTTGAACACCCTCACCGAATTAGGATTTACTCAAAGAAGCCTAAAACCTACCCATGACAAGGGCAGAATACTAGACTGGGTAGCCGACTACAATTGCCTAGCCAACGTCACTGACATCTCACCCCTAGCCTGGACTGACCACCACCTGGTATCGTTTGTGTTGTCCACTACTAGACCTCCACCCATATTACCGTGCAGGGCACCACCTACTCTTACGAGAAACACAAAGAGTATCACAGTGGAGAGACTTATCCCCAACCTACTCCCCACACTTAACTCACTCCCTGACAACTTGGACCCTGAAACCTTGGTTGAGGAATATAATAAAATCATGTCTACCTCCCTGGACTCAATTGCCCCTCTCAAACTCAGGCCAAGCAAGTCCAAAACCCACCTTAACAACTGGTACACACCTCTCCTTAAAAACTTAAGACAACAAAAAAGACACTGCGAATCTATCTGGAAAAAAGACCCATCAGCAGCCAACAAAATTAAATTCACCAAACTAGCGGCCCTGTACAAAAAAGAAATCTTCCTTGCAAAACGTACCTCCTTTGACTCTCGCATCTCCCAAGCCAGCTCAAAAACAAAGGAACTATTCTCGATTCTAAAAGAAGTAGAAACCCCCATAGCACCTACAGACACCTGCATAAAAGACAAGAACTGGTGTACCGACATCCAATATGCCCTAGCTAACAAAATCGCCACGCTACAAAATAAAATATCCTGTAAAAAAGCCTCCTTGAACAATCCTGCCCTGTCTAAGCCACCTGAGAAGCGGACCACAAGTGAATATTCACGATTTAACTTTACCAAAGTGACCATACTCGAAGTGGAAAAAATCATCCTGTCATTAAAGCCTTCTAACTGCCAGGGAGACTTATGCCCAGCACAGCTCATAAAAGATGCTGCCCGTGACCTTTCCCCATTTATCACTAAGCTAATCAACGCTTCCTTCTCCAGCGGTTCCATCCCAACTAATTTAAAACAATCCTGGGTACTACCCCTACTAAAATAAAACACTCTTGACCCAGCAATACCTACTAACTATAGGCCTATAACAATTACTTCTGAATATTCTGGACAAGGTCGTCTATGTACAAATACAGAAGCACCTGGAGGATCACCACTTGCTAGGAGCCAGACAATCAGGCTTCCGACCCCAACATGGGATCGAGACAGCTCTCATCTAAAACACAGATTGATCTGCTCAAAGACAATGGTCAAGCAGCTTTACTCCTCCTCCTTGACCTATCCCCAGCATTCGACTTGGTCGATCACTCGGTCCTCTGCACCCACTTCCACACGGCTGCCCATTTCTCCCCCGAGGCCATTGCATGGATCAGATCCTTCCTTGATGGCAGAACCATGAGGGTCTTTTCGCCAACAGACGCGGCAGACCCCATACCCATCACCTGCGGTGTGCCTCAGGGTTCCTGTGTCTCCCCTACTCTGTACAACATATTTACCAAGCCCCTTTTCGACGATCTGGATCATCTCGGTATCACCTACACTAATTATGCAGATGATACCCAGATCCTCCTTCCGCTTTCTGGAGATTATGCAAAGGATTTGGCCTTGGTGAATAGGGTTTACATCATCATCCAGGCATGGATGGCCACTCACGGTCTATGCCTGAATGATGATAAAACGGAACTCATCACACTGGGCACCAAAGCTAGCCTAAAGAAACTGAGCCCGGCATACTCATCATTTATAATTGATGGTAATACCATCAGGGTTGGACACGAAGTCAAAACACTGGGCTTTTACTTGGACTCTAATTTCAATTTTAGCAGACAAGTGAACTCACTAGCCTCCTCCACGTCCTATACTTGTAAATTGATCTGGACAGCCAAACCTTTTCTATCCGAGGCTAGTTGTCTGACCCTGGCCAGAGCCCTTATACTCTCCCGCTTGGACTACTGTAACACCCTCTATCTTGGGTCCTCCAAGGCCGTCACTGGCAAGCTACAAACTCTCCAGAACAACGCACTCAGAGCGGCCTTGGGCATCTCAAGAAGAGACCACATTACAATACATAGCAAGCAACAAAATTGGATTCCCATCATAGACAAAATTTCCTTAAAAACTGCCTCACTAACCCATAAGTCCCTTAACAATGCGGCCCCTACCTATCTGATCAATAGATTTTATAGACTAACATCCATGAGACCGACTAGGATAGCATACAGAGACTGCCTCTCCGTCCCTTCTTACAAACGATCAACTATAGGTGGCAATAGCTTCCCAGTGAAAGCGGCCAAGCTATGGAACTCCCTACCACCCACTCTTAGAATGGACCTACCCTACCAAAACTTCTGCTCAAAGCTGATGTCTTGGCTGAAGACAGCTATCATCTAGGACCTCTTGTCTCCCACCTTCACTTGGTCACTCTGGATACACAACTGTTGATTGTACATATGTTTATATTTACCGCTTATTGCTATTATTACTGTGTTCATACTTGTATATATTTTACTGTCTGTAACTAAGTTTTGCAAATTCTTGTATCTGCTGCGCCTTGTTAACCTTGGGCTTTTCGGCGCATTATAAATAATAAATAAACAAACTCCCTTTACACCTCGTCATCACACTGTTCTTACGAGGATATGCAACCCTCAATCCTAATTCTGTGCATATTCACTGACCACCTCTATACCAGCATCCACCACCTTCCTCTTATTAAATAATGCTCGCAAGTTGATCCAGTGGTTCCATTTCTTTATTCCCAGCAACTAAGGGCACTTATGTTTTTCCTGTGGAAGGATTAAGGCATTTAGAACTACAAGGTTGGTGTCATACAATTATTTCTGAAAAAGGGCTTCACATAGAGGGAGTACAAATGTAATGTACTTCACAAAACAAGCACCATAATAACTTAAACTCATAAAAAGGTAATCAAATGTGGAAAAGACAAACAAACATGTACACACGCACACTCTACATGCTTAAGGCACAAGCTTGCCTGATCTCTCCTGAACAGATCAGCTCTGCCCCACCCTTAACAGCCAAGCACAACCCACAGAGCACCAGGAAGTGAGTAGGCTTTTTTATAAATCACCCTAATGATTCTAGGACTCTGATTGGACAGCTGATTCTGTCTGCTAGGCTTGGCAGCTCTGATTGTCTGGCCACACTAAAGCCTGATTGCTGAACATGCAAGGGACCTTGACTGAGGCTATATTGCCTAAGGCAGCGGGCCAACCCTGTTGGTAACTGCCCGCCGCCCAAGTTAAGGGCCTGAGTGAAGCAAGGGTCTCTTAATGAGGGCCACACCACCATTACTGGTGCGGTCAGGCCGCATCCATGGTTGATATTGCCATTAGCACCCATGTAGTTGCTATGTGGTTGCTAAGGGCGTGTTTAAATTGAAAAAAAAACAGAAATATTTCTTGCACTTCTGGATTTCAAAAGTCAATTTTCCTTATTGAAGACTGTGGCATCATCAACAAGATAAAGGGACTTCAGAACATACAGCGCGGCATTGGACTGGAAGGCAATATTTCTTGTGGCTCACCCTTAGCACTCAAATGTGAGCTATGCAGGTGCTAAAAGGTGCTAGAGGAGCGTGGGAGGTAAAGGGGCTCAGAGAGTGCATCCACGGTTTATATCTGTGAATACAGCCTGCATTCTGAACTTCCACATTGACTGCTGACCCTTCCAGAAATCCAGGAAGTATCCCTGCCAGCAAATCTCGCGAGAGCTCTATAGGCCACTGATCATGTGTTTCAGTGTGACTTGGGAATTCCATTGGTGGGACGTTCCCGCAGTATAAACTCATAACAAAGAAGACCGTTTTAGTATTGAATTTGGAGAGCTTCAGGCGCATCAGTGTATGAATCATCGTCACTCACCCCAGCAATCTCCAGTAGCAGTCCCAGGTGATCCAGCCGAAGCAAGAGATAATAATAATAATAATAATAATAATAATAATAATAATAATAATAATAATAATAAATCACTTATTAGAATTTTGCTTATGGCCATCTAATCTCGCAAAAAACTCCTTTTCTTTAGTTGTTTGATTTGTTATTTATTCATTACAGGAATAAATTATGTTTTTTGTTGTTCCACTACATGAGTGGAGGTATGTGTTTTTGGTCTGAGTTGCTGCACACAAGTGGGATGCTATGATTCCATGTCCTCCCATCTTCTTGGTTATCGAGCGCAGACCTTCTCCCCAAGAGTAGCTATAATCCTTGAAATGTTGCTCTCTCACTCATGCGGCAGGAAGAGGGGCGTTGCTGGATAATTGTGCTGGGTGAGTGTGATCCTGCCATCATGATGTTTACTCCCTTAATACACCCCCGTCTGTTGTGGGAGAATGAAGCAACCTTGCATGCGGTAGGAAATCAAACCGATCTGGTTATTCCTTAACACAATTCCCAAATGTTACCTAGAAACTTTTCTTTCACCCTCCCTTGATGATTGTGGTGGAGCTGAGGGCTGTGGGGCCAAGGGGGAGCACCTCCTTCCTCTCCTCATTTGTAGCAACAATAGCACTTGTATACTATGACCTCCGCACGAAAATGTCACCAGTCTGCACATACCCAAGTATATATTCCCACAGCTGTAATACAAACTTGATTAAATGATTCGTCATTGGTTCATTCGCTGTCATTGTGTCATTGTCTTAGAGCTTTACAATCGCATGGGTTGACAATGCTGTACCCTCTTGCTTTTGCTTGTATTATAATTCTAACTTAATAATAAGCTCCTTTCTCATAAGAAGCTTACAAATGTAAACCAATATACACGCAGGAAATTCCAATAGTGCTACATCGATAGGGGTTAGAGGCAATACTTTTTTTTTCATTAGTATGATTTTTATTGAAAATGTACACCTGCAAAGAAGCAGGCGAAGTAATTACTGAATGGTATAAACCCTTCCACTGCCTCATTGTTGCATCCTTATTGCTTCTTGTATAGCTCACAATTGGAAGATTAAAGTGGCTTCAGATATGCCTTGCTCGGTTCAGCTGGAGCAGGATATTGACTTCCCACCTGACGACATAGAAGGAAATGATGGACTGTGGCCCTGCGCCATCCATTTCACTTTTCTTGCTCGGAAAGACTGGGTGATGGAAGGCTGACGGGTTAGAGCCATGCACTGTGCACTCTAGGTTAACGCGCAATTCTGTATATAGTTACATTTTCAAATTCCATTAAGCCATGTCTGTTTTCGTTAATTTTATGTTTCCTAATGCAATTTATATGCCTATGTGTCTTGCTCTCGGGTTTCAAATTATTTGTTCATTATGGCATCGCAACCTCAGCCTGGTGATCAATAATGTGCAGCCTAAAAGAATATGGGTTGTGAAGTGAGAATTGCAATGCACTGTTTCATTTCATACTCATATACACATCTGGGTCCTTTTATTAAAAAATAAATAAATAAATGTCTGGATCACATACATTGCAGTCCTGAAATGATGAAGGAACAATCCTTAAAACGTAAAAAAATAAAAATAATGTTTAGCAATCTCTCTAGGAGAAATGGCAATGTTGTGATTTTTCCAAATAAACCTGTATATTAGCCTATGAATAAAACATGTATTTTTTTTTTAGGAAATGTAGGGCAGCTTGATAGTCTTTAGACGAGTTGTGTATTTTTTCATTGAGACAATGGCAAACAACTTAGTAGGCATACACGTTCTGGTAACCATGTTTAGTTGTGGCCATTAGGTGGCACTTAAATGCCACCTCTAACCCAAAACATTTGCACTGGACAACAGATAGGAGGGAGATTGTATGTGAAAATGGACACACAGATTATGGGTGTTTGGCTATCTACCCACAATTGACTGCCCATGGTCATGCTAATCCCTATGGTTGTTTCCACCCTCTATCTGCCCCTCCACGCCCACAACACAGAGTTAGCTCCATCAATTGCAGCTGAAAATGTGGTACTGGTGTAATGAAGATGTTAACCAAGTGCGTTTTGTTCACCTTGCTCTTGTATGCTCTTTTCAATGCCAGAATGGCAACGCCAACATTCTCAAATGTACCAGACTTGGACATTAAATAACTGGAGCCAATGCTACAATTTCATTGAAGTCTAAAAGGCAGTGGTTAGGATCAATTAGACTACCTTAAATATGATTTGAGTACATTTTGCTTTGGTAGTACATTTGAAAAGATGTTCCACACTTGATATTTTGAGGCATGTGCTAAGGTCTTTAATGAGCATGCTCGGTCAGTCTTTTCTCATATGTAGCTACCACAGGCTGCTCTAACGCTTTTCCACTTTCTTGCTCTTAAGCCGCTGACTGAAAGTTTTAGAACATGTTCCAAAGTATTTGGTATTTCAATACATTGAAATAATCTTCTGTTCTTTATGTTGATGACATGGCTGTCCTATTACCTGATCCTAAAGCACATGTGCAACTCTCCTGTATACATAATTTTGGTTTGATCTCTGGAAATAATGTATGTATTGGAGTTTTGTATCAGGCTACATGATTGTTTTAAGGTATGGAGAGTGATGGGGATCATGAAGATATTGTAGATAACCTAAAAGGATTCCAGAACCTAATAGAGAAGGGAAATGATTCAGAGGGACAAAGAGCAGCAGGTGAGGGGAGATGGTCTGGAGTTTTCACAGCTAAGCTGAGGGCCACAGTCTAGGACTAAGTGATAGTGGATGAGTAGGATAATTAGGATAAAGGTAGAACAGAGTAGTGTAAGAGAAAGGAAGGAGACAAAAAGGCCTTGCAAATGCAATCATGTGCCTGCATTGAAAGAAATGAGGCACAGGGTAAATGTTGAGGGATCCAGAGGGAAGAAGGAGGAAACAATGGCAGCATTCAATATATGTCTTAATATCAAATAGACGTCATAGTTAACAACATGTGGCAGAGACATACAAGAGCTAAACATCGGATGTTGCTCATTGTTTAAAGGCCAAACTAACTAAAAGAAGCGTGAAGGAGTCAAGTTCAAGCAAACAGAACCCACAAGGAATGTCTTTTTTATTAGTTTCACATTGTGGTAGAGCTCCTGAACGGTATGAATGAAGCTAGAACTTTGTATTCAGGCAAACATGAATGTCTTTGTAAACATGATATGTTATGTTATCCTGATTTACACTGAGCACTGTAACCACCAATGGACAGTCTCCAGAGACTCACATGCCTCTTCAAACAAGGGTAATTGGAGTGTGGTCGGGGGGTGTTAGTGAGGATAGGATGAGAGGATAGGTTCAGAACCAGGAGGAACTGGCATTGTGATTTTTGTTTTGCATGTATAGTTTGTGTGGGAGGCCACGTGCATTGTAACCGTATGTGTAAGATTCAGTGCCTCTGGTGTATGCTAATGTTTGAGTTGGTGTTAGTGTGTCGTTGTATGGGCTAGTTAGATTGTGTCCATAAGGGATCCAGAGTCATGGGTGGGCTGTTGCTTTATGACTATCTGGTGTGTGCTTGTTTCGTTGACAGTTTTATGGACTATGTGGCGACTAGTTCACTCTAGGTGTGCTTCCAGAATCTCAGAGAGATGGTCGGGTGTGAAAATTGAATTGATTCTTGGTGTGTTTATGTGTAGTCTGGCTAGCCCAATGACTAGTGTAGCAGCATTGGTTATGTTGGAGGATCAGGAAGGGGAAGTGGTTAAGTAAGTCAGTTGGTTTGGTGGAGCCTTTGGTATCACTCTTTGACTTCCGCTCAATCTCAATTGTATCTACCCACGTTCTTGGTTGCACTTCGTCAGCCCATCTCGTCCCCTCACCAGCTGTTTGACTGTGATATTGCTGCTGCCGGTGTCCCTTTGTGGTTGTCATTGTCTGTTGAATAACCAGGTTTTGAGTAAATTCCTGAAAGTGATGTGTTCTTCTGTGGTTCTCATTTCTTTGTGCATGTTGTTTCAGATGTGTGCAATTAGATGTGAGAATGCTGCTCCGGGAAATGTTCTTTTTTCGTAATGTTTTGTCTCTATTTGTAGGTCTTTGTTGGATTTTATGGCCCTTCTTGGGTGGTACCCACTGATCATGTCTTGGACGAATTCAGCTCCTTGTCTGTGCAAGCATTTGGGGACGATGCAGAGTGCTTTCAATTTAATGTGTGTTTTACTTGTAACCATTGTGGGCCTTTCAGTGCTTGAGTGATGTGGTATTTTCTGATTACTCTTAATAGGATCCTGGCTGCTGTATTTTGCACCCATTGGAGTTTCTTGGTGAGTCTTTCTGGCATTCCTAGGAAGAAGATGTTTGCGTAGTCAATTCCTGTGTGTATCATGGATATGTTTGTGAGGGTTCTGTGAGGGAAACAGAGGTAGAGGAGAAGGGGAGTAATCCTCTGGGAAATCTTAGGAAGAAGTAGCTTTTTTGGTATTTGTGTTGACTTGCAGTTCCAGGGATAGTCCATTGTCCATGAATATTCCTAGGTTATTTACTACATTGACAGTCTCCGGTTTTGTTCCCTGCCGGCCGGCATTATTTCTCTTTTTGCTGGGTCTTTTTGCTGGGTCAGGTTGTCATCCAATTGTAGATGTATGTGAGGCAGTTGTTGAGGCAGTTATTTTGTTCCTGGATTGTGTTCGTTTTCACAATCACTTGTGTGTCCTCTGTGCAGTTGTAGGCAGTTAGCCCGTGAGTTCTAATGATTTTCATCAGCAGGCACATGTAAATGTTGAAAATCAGAGGCGAGAGGCTGGATCGCTGTGGGAATATGCAGGATATATTTTTGGTGTTTGATGTGCATGGTGGTAGGTAGGTTCTTTCAATTTGGTTTGTTAGGAATGAATGAGGTAAGCCACTTTAGTGCAGATTTCTGTATGCCAGATTCAATCAGTCTTTGTATTAGTGTTGCGTGGCTGATTGTTTCAAAAGAAGCTGATATGTCCAATATAGATAGAGGGCCGATGGGGCATCGATGTCTGTGTTTATTTTCAGCTCGTCCCATATCAATAGGAGCACTGATTCTGTTACTCTCATTGGTCTGAAGCCAACCTGTGACTGGTCGAGTATTCTGTTTGTTTCAATGTTTTTAAGTAGGATCTTGTACACATGGTTCTTCAGGATCTTTGCTTGTAGGGCAGGTTAAATATTGGTCTGTAGGTAATCGGTTCTTCTGATTCCTTTTTTATCAGTGGTTTGATGTATTCTGATTTGAAGGCAAAAGGTATGATTCCTCTTTTGAGTGATAAGTTCATTAGGTTCTGGAAGTGTGTCACCAGGATGCTTTGGTTGAGGATTCCTTTGAAGATATCACAGGGGCAGGTTGAAAGTTTGGTGTCCTTGATCAGTGTGGTGAAGGTTTCTTCTGTAATTTGATTGGTTCTACGTTATTTTGCCGCAGGATTTTTCATCGCGGGACTTTTCATCGTAAAAAACTTGTTCTTTTTTTTTTGGGGGGGTTACCCTCCAAACCACACTTTTTTTTTAATTATTCCTTTTCACCCACAAATATTTATTACATTTTTTAACCCCCCAAAAAAAAAAACAATGATTTTTTTTTCGTTAAATAAACGGCGATGAAAAGTCTCGCAATGAAAAATCCCGCGGCAAAAGAACTGTATACCATTTGATCTAGGCAGGTGAGTTTTGCTGTAGTCCAATAGACACCCTGGAAAGTCTCAAGTAGAGGTTTGCCCAATAGCCTCTCTGGAAAATTGAACTTAGAAATGTAGCCCAGTAGACGCTCTGTGAAAATTTGCATTTAGAAGTGTACCCAATAGCCTCCGCGAGTGTTACACTTAGAAGTGTGCCTAGTAGCCTCGCTGATAAACTGAATTTAGAAACGTTCCCAATAGCCTCTGTATGGAAAATTGTACTCAGAAGTTCCCCCGGTAGCCTCTCTGGGAAAGTGATTTTAGAAGTTTGCACATTGAAAGAGCATATAACCATTCTTACCACACCCCAGACTTACTCTCTCCTTTACATCACCACTCAACTAGAACACAGAGATACTATGACACCATTCGGTATAACTGTTCCCATACGAACATCCACCGGTTACTCCACATCATTCTATGTAAACACTGCTGGTCTCACACCCCAGCCAGGCGTTTTCCTCAGGCCTAACGCAGCCACATCCGTTCCGGATAAATCCTGCCAGAACGAACACATTCTCCTGATCTCTCAACCACCACACCTATCAATAAGAATCAGCTATTACATGTGTACCGCACGAGCTGCACACATATCCGGTGCACACACGCACCTTTTGACTCTCCCTACTCTCTCTACTGATCTGAACTTCGGTTCCCAAGGGCGTTCAACCTACCAGCGCCTTCAGACCATACCAATGGTATATAAGGCGCTATATAAGTGCAAAATAACAATAACAATAACAATAACAATAGTCAGTGTTTCACTCGTGGTCAGTGGTTCGGCGGATGTGGTTCTATAGAATAAGTTGTGGTGATGTTGTCACAAAGTTCTTGTGTTAGGATGATGGAGTTCTTGCAGGATGAGTTTTTTTTCTATCTCTTTGATGATTTTGAACAGTTCTTTCGGTGGGTTGTTTGTGGATTCTATTCTTGTGGCGTGATAGTGTTTTTTTTTGCTTTGAGGACTGTTGATTTATATAGTCTCAGCTGTCTTTGGTATTTTATTTTGTCTTGTCGGTTGTATTGTTCTCCCCATTTTTGTTTCCATTTTTTTAAAATTTTATTTCTTTCAGTTCTTCTGTGAACCATTTTTCTGCCAGTTCTTTTTGATGTGACTTTGAATGGTTTTTGCTGGTGCAAGGCGGTCTAGGTCCTTGGTGATCCAGGTGTTGAGTGTGTTTTCTGCTGCATCTACCGTTGTTTCAGCAGGTTCTTTTCTGCTTAGAAGGGTCGAGTCTAGTAAGTTTGTTAAGGCCTCCAGGTCTTGGTTCTTTCCGTTTCTTTTATTGCTGGCATGGAGTATGTCCTTTCTGGCTGGCAGGCGGGTTTGGAGTGTGATGTAGAATGGTATCAAGTAATGGTCACTCAATACCATCGGTGTAGGTGGTGAATATGCACTTAGTCCTTCTCTGCAGAAAATGATGTCCAAGGTGTGTCCGGCACTGTGGTAGATCCATTTACTATTTGCTTTAAATGCAATGTTTCCTGGAGTGTGCAGAGTGAGTTTGCTGTGGTTTTGTTTTCTTTTTCGAACCAGATGTCGAAGACTCCCAGTATGACTAGGTTATTGTGGTAGGATGATAAAACGGCGGCTGCATCAGCAAAAATTGTTGCAAAGTTGGGGTTGCAAGATGGTGGTCTGTAGATCAGGAGGAATACTATGTTGGTTTGGTGGTTCAGTTTGGTCTTGATGAGGAGGGATTCACAATCTTCTACGTCGGTTGGGATGAGTTGAGGTGATCGGATGTGTTGTTTGCGTATGATTACGATTCCTCCTCCTCCTCAGTTTTCTCTGTTGCCGAGAACTAATTTAAAGTTGTCCGATATTGCTTTGTTCACGATGGCTTTGTAGTTGTCTGGTAACCAGGTTTCTGTAAAAAAGAAAACATCTATTCACCTTTGCTTCGAAGGTCAAGGATTTCTATTGCGTTTTTTGCCATGGATCTAACGTTGAGTAGACCCCAGTGTAGCTTGTTTGATTTTACTTTTGGGTTGCTGATTGTATTGTTGGTTCAGTTTGTTGTGTTGCCGGTTGGGTTTCCATTGCTGGTGGTTCTCGTCTGGTTGTGCCTGTTGGGAGGAGGAGTTCTTTGGTGGCCAGTCTCTTTGTCGAGTAAACTTATAAGGTTGATGGCAGGGTTGATAGGTTTTGGTTTGTTTCTGGCTGGTGAGTTCTGTTGGAGCCTGTCCTTTGTTCTAGCCTTTGGTGATTTAGGGCATGTAGAGTGTAATGGATTCCAGTTTGTCCATGATTCTAGTTAGAGTATTGTCTATGGTGTAGTCTGGGTTGGGGTGGTTTATCAATTGTCGTGTTGTGTTTGGAATCTCGGTGGGGTCTGTATTTGTTTTGCTTCTTGCCTGTGGGTTTGGTGTTGGTGGTCCATCTTTATGCACAAAGCAGTCTTATGTGGAGAGTCTGTCTTTGCTCTCTTCTTTGTATGTGTCCTCGGGCCGTCTGACCTCTTCATCACCCAGTTTTTTCAGAGTTGTGAGATCTTGCTGGTCGGCACCTTCCTACATGGCTGAGGGTTCCTTATTATTTCTGTTGTCCATTCTAGCTTCTGCGTCTTTCTTGTGCTGAGGCATGGTGTTTGGGTTGTGGGTTTGATTCCTTTGAGTGGGCGTACTCTTTGGATTGTTATGTTTCCTGGTCCTTGGGGTTCGGTCTTTGCTGTTTGTGGTTAGTTATTGCTTGTAGTTGGTGAGGTTGTAGTTGTTGAACCAGGGGTTGTAAACTCTTGCGGCTCAATAATTTACTGGTATTTCCTTTGTGGCTCCGATGTGTTTTTGTTGTTTATCTTGGGGGTCCTCTGGTTGATATTGTAGGGTCGACTTTGTCTTGTTCTGAGGGTACAAAGTTGGTGATTCGCCCGATGTAGTTTCTGATCATCGACGCAGTTTGTTTTTTGTGTAGGTTCAGGTGAGCAGCTGTTCAACAACTCCAAATGGGCTATCTAGGGCAGCAAGTATTATGGTTAGCCATGGGGTATGGTTCTGTTAAGGGGTTATTAAAAGATAGGTTGCAACTGTGAAAAGGACAGGCTGTGCGACTAGCTAACCAGTGAAGTGGTCGAGACCTTGTGTTTTCCGTGCAGTGGAAGAGGGATGACCCCTACAGTTTGGAAAGCCGAACTGATGTTCAGCCCATAGGATGGGGACATGGTTGTGGGGGTGGGAACAACCAGGGTTGGTGTACCATGCTAGGTGGGAGAGCTAAGGTACGAGGAAGGAAGTGTCTGGGCTGGAGACACAGCGATCACACAAAGGGCACCTGCACCTTAGATAACAAGAGATTGGGGGCAAGCCCAAGCTAGGAGCACAGCATCAGCACTTAGTTTGGGGATGCCTGGTAAGCGGGAGAAAAGCCTAAATCAGGGGCACAACAGTCAAAGCAGTAACACCTAGATCTGGGCTACCTTGCAAGTGGAAGAAAGGTTTAGATTTTGGACTCAACCGTAAAAGCAATAATCCCTAGACTTGGGATACCTGGCAGTGGGAGAAAGGCCTTGATTGGGGACACAGCAGTACATGCAGTAACATCTAGTTTTGGGAAATCCGGCACATCAGAGAAAGGCCTAGATTGAGGACAGAACAATAAAAGCAGTAACAACTAGGTTTGGGACACCTGGCAAGTGGGTAAATTGAGGACACTACAGTAACAATGGTAACACCTAGATTTGGGATACCTGGCAAGTAGGAAAATCGAGGACACAACAGTAAAGGTGAAAACACCTAGATTTGGGACACCTGGAAAGTGGGAGAAGAGCCCAGCCCGGGGACACAGCAGCAACAAGGTAAGACCAAGATTTGGGATACATGGCAAGTGGGGCACCTGGCAAGTGAGAGAAAACCCTAGATTGAGTATACAACAGCAAGCAGTAATTCCTAGATTGTTGATTCTTGGAAAGTGGGAGAGAGGCCTATATTGAGGACACCTGGCAACTGGGAGATAAGCCTGGATTGAGTACACATCAGCAAATGATAACACCTAGATTTGGGATCTCTAGCAATTGGTTACATTTAGGGCACAGCAGTAAAAGTGGTAAGACCTAGATTTGGGATACCTGGAAAGTGGGAGAGATGCCTATATTGAGGACACCTGGCAACTGGGAGATAAGCCTGGATTGAGTACACATCAGCAAATGATAACACCTAGATTTGGGATCTCTAGCAATTGGTTACATTTAGGGCACAGCAGTAAAAGTGGTAAGACCTAGATTTGGGATGCCTGAAACGTGGGAGAGATGCCTATATTGAGGACACAGCAGAACAATGGTAACACCTGGATTCAGGATACCTGGCAATTGGGTAAATTGAGGGCACAACAATAAAAGTGATAACACCTCTATTTGTGATACCTGGCAAGTGGGAGACCTATATTGAGGACACAACAGTAAAATGGTAACGCCTGGATTTGGGATACCTGGCAATTGGGTAGCTTGAGGACACAACAGTACACGTGGCAACACCTAGATTTGGGATAGCTGGCAAGTGGGAGGGAGTTCCATGCTGAGGACACAAAAGTAAAAATGGTGACACCTAGACTTGGGATAGCTGGCAATTTGGTAGCCTGAGGACAAAATAGTAAAAGTGGTAACATCTAGATTGGGTATACCTGGCAATTCGGTAGCTTGAGGACACAACAGTACAAGTGGTAACATACATTTGAGATACCTGGCAAGTGGGAGAGAGGCCTATATTGAGGACACACCAGTAAGCACCGAGACACCTAGCTTTGGTACACCTGGCAAGTGGAAGAAAAGCTCAGATTAAGGGCACAACAGCAACAATGACACTACCTATATTTGGGATACTTGGCTAGGGGGAGAGAGGCCTATATTGAGGACACCTACTGAGGATGCCTGGCAAGTGGGAGAAAAGCCTAGATTGAGGACACAACATCAAACGGTAACACCTAGATTTCAGATACCTGGCAAGTAGGAGAGAGTCCCATATTAAGGACACAATAGTAAAAGTGGTAAACCCTAGCTTTGGGGCACCTGGCAAGTGAGAAAAAAGCCCAGATTGAGGACACAACAGCAAAAACGGTAATACCTCGATATGGGATACTTGGCAAGTGGGAGAGAGGCTATATTGAGGACACCTGGCAAGTGGGAGAAACACCTAGATTGAGGACACAACAGTATGGGAATACCTACATTTGGGATACCTGAAGATTGGGGCACCTGGCAAGTGGGAGAGTGACCTAAGCCAGATATTGCTAACTAACACAGTTGGCCTAAATGCCAGATATGACTACCATGCATCTGTAGGCTATGTAGAACAGAGATCAAGCTTTTAGGTAATAAGAGTGGTGGGACAGTTTAATGGGGAGCAGTAATGGCTGTTCCCACTGCCTGGACCTCGGTTACGTTGCCAGTTGCTGCTGGTTGATGGCTGAGCTGCAGGTTCCACAGTGAAACACTATCTGGAGCTGCTTCTTTGGGAGTTGTCCTTTGCCTTGGGGCACTTAGCCAGGGTCTGCCCAGAGGGGTCTTTGATAACAGACTTAGATGCCAATCACAAAGTTGGTAGATGGGTTGGTGGGTGGAGGGAGCAGGGGAAATAAGGAAGCACAGGGTTTTTAAAAATGTTTTTTTTTTTTTTTAATGGAGGCAAGGATTGAGCGAGGCCTGGCAGGGCTTACCTGTGGGCTTTGGCTGGCAAAAGTGCCCAGGTCTGCTGCAGGTGGACTAGTTCCCTGTTGTAATGTGTAACAGCCTTAGACGCCAATCACGATGCTGGAGGGTGGGTTGTTTGTTGGAGGGATCAGGGGAAATAAGGAAGTGACCTGGGGTTCAGGTCTGCTGCACCCAACAGTGCAGGGTTTTCTAACCCTTTAAAAAGAAAAAAAGAAGCGGAGGCAGGGTCAAGCAATGCCTGGCAGGGCTTACATGTGAGCTTTGGCTGGCAGAAGAGTGCCCGGGCCTGCTGCAGGGGGACTAGTTCCTTGTTACAATGTGTAACAGCCTTAGAGGCCAATCACGATGTTGGTGGGTGGGTTGGTGGATGGAGGGATCCGGGGAAATAAGAAAGTGACCTGGGGTGGGGATTTGCTTCCCCCGAGAGTGCAGGTTTCTTTAACCCTTTAAAGAAAATGGAGGCAGGGTCAACCGTGGCCTGGCAGGGTTTACCTGTGGGCTTTGGCTGGCAGAAGAGTGCCCAGGCCAACTGCAGGGGGACTAGTTCCCTATTGCAATGTGTAACAGCCTTAGAGACCAATTACAATGTTGGTGGGCAGGTTGGTCGGTGGAGGGAGCAGGGGAAATAAGGAAGCAACCTCGTCTGGGGGTGTGCTGCGCCCAAAAGCACAGGATATTTGAACCCTCTTTAAAAATAAAATGGAGGTGGAGGTCGAGCAAGCCTGGCAGGGCTTACCTGTGTGCTTTGGCTGTCAGAAGCATATAAAAAGAAGCATCGTTGAAGGTCTACAATTCCCATCGAGGAGCTTTTGGGTATTTGCTGCTGTTTAATACATTGTGAGAAGTCAGACATCTTCCTTATCTCAGATAATTTCTTCCACAAACACATTCAACATTGATATGATAGTTTATTTATATAGCGCCTATAGACAATGTGCTGCAAAGCACTTCAAGGCAAGGGAGGGAACAAGGAAAAATACAATGGCATTCTTGCAAGTCATGAACAGTAAGGATTTGAAATTAACTATCACACTTGGCTTGACAACATTTCAGATAGTGCAAGAGCTAAGACATCGATAAGGAAGGGAGGGGGAGAGTGGGAAATAAATGGAAACAGACAGGCGACTACCGTACTAGGCCTGATGACATTTCTGGTATAGCCAGAGAAAAAAAAAAACAAGAGGTGAGGGAGAGGGGTGCAGAAAGGGAGGGGAGGAACAAAACAAGCAACTATCATACTAGGCCTGATGACATTTCAAATGGTGCTGGAGGGAGGGGTGGGGAGGAGACAGACGAGGTTGCTATCATACTAGGTCCAGGGGCAATTCTGATAGAGTAAGTGCATAGAAGAAAGTAAGGGGAGGAGATAGGAAAAGGGAGAAGGGAAAAGAGGAGAGAACAGAGAGTTAGCAGTTAAAAGAGTGGAGAAGCAAGAGGAGAGAGTGAATATAATTGCAGAAGTCAGTAGTAACACATAATGTTGCAAGCCAGGATACAAGATGAAGATGGGAACAGCACAATTCAGGGCCACCATGAGTACAAGATGCAAAGGAAGTCCAGCATGAGAGTTGAGAAAGGATGACACACCCTGAATGAAGTCCATAAAATTTAAATCCAGCATTGGCCACAAGACAGAGATAGTGAAACAAGAATTTATCAGGACAGACTCCTGCAGAAGTAGGCTGCAGGGGGGTGAGGCGGGAACAGGGTACATCACAGGGGGACCAGAGGGGGTGGGTATGGCCCCTGGGGACAGAGGGAGTAACACAGGTTTGTGCATGCTTACTTGCTGTCTAAACAGGGGGTCGGACTCTGCGCCCTCCTGGTCCAAACAGGTCCAAACAGGAATTGCCCTTTTCTTTGACTGCCCTTCACTCCCGACGCCTGGGCGATAGACACCTTTGATCTAAGAGTTAAGAGCAGGAAGGAAGAGGCAGGGCTAAGAAGGTGGGCTGGGCTTAGGTCAGGTGACCTAGATCCACTTGCACCTGCTCCCCATCTGCAAAGGAAAAGAGGCTGGAGGGCTCCTTAAGTAGGGAAAAAGAGCGGCAAGCATGAAGGCACCAGGAGGTTGCGGGGCTTTGTAAGTGGTGAAAAAGAGCGGCAGGCAGGAAGGCACCAGGCGGGCAGAGCTAAGGCCAGGTGACCTAGATCCACTTGCACCTGCACCCCATCTTCAAAGAAAAAGAGGCTGGTGGGTGCCTTAAGTTGGGAAAAAGAGCGGCAAGCAGGAAGGCACCAGGTGGGTGGGGCTTGCTAAGTGGTGAAAAAGAGCGGCAAGCAGGAAAGCACCAGGTGGGCGGGGCTTGCTAAGTGGTGAAATAGAGCAGGAAGCAGGAAGGCACCAGGTGGGCAGGGCTTGCTAAGTGGTGAAACATTGGAATATTAATCCTTTTACTGATGTGACTGCAATGTTTTTCTTTCAGAATTTGGATATGTACATAAAACTAAGTTCAGAGAAATAGTTCAATGGGCTAGGAAAGGGGTAGACTACCCAACAATTTAACTATATAGTGTCATGAAGCCAATCAACACCAGGTAGCCACTGAGATAGCCAAATCAGGTGTTTTTCCAGCATTATTGCAAGGTTGTGACTGCTTTAAAAAACACCTTGAAACCACTTCCAAAATTCCAATGGAACTTCACTTGAGTAATTATGATTTGGACATCAACCTGGTAGTCTCTTTGGGGCAAAACATATGAGAAAAAAGAGCAGCAATGTGTCTTATGCTTAAGCAACAGGTTTCTCTGTTTCCCAAACCTCAATCCAGAGATCCATTCACAGGCTGTGTTTTCACTTCTCAGTCACTCACTGTCTTGTAAGGACCCACAATCCTTTTGTGACACTTTGTTCTAGAGCTGCAGGTACCCTGGCCTCATCTTCGAATACTGGCAGGTAATCACTCCTGATTCTACATGTCCCATATGTGCCTGCATGTTAGAACTGGACAATTTTGTACATGATGATAGTGGCATATGCAACAGAGCTTGTTAGGCAAAATTATATGCAGTACCCTTTGGGAACATCACACACAATTAAGACTACAAGTAACAGTACACATTCACCTTTGGTACAAGCCTGTACTACACAGTAAAGTGATAGTGATGGCTAATAATCAGCCAGACGTATCTCAAAAGCAAGTGAGCAGTATCGATAGTTACACAAAGGACAACAATTACTATGATTCAAACAAACACTGACTCAAGGTTTATGAGTAAAAGAATATTCATTTATTTACACATCAGTTGTAAAACATTTCACTAAAGTAAAGCAGTTGAAAAATCACACTCTTAATACACCACACCACTCCCAGTAGATTTTGTACAAGTTAAAGGGATGTTCTAGTAAAAAATTTTATTTAAAAAATAGATAGGCCACATAAAAAAAATACTAGCATCCTCCGTTTTAAAACTTCCTATGTAAAATTTTGAGCTATTCAAGCTCACAATTTGAAAAAGCAAGCACAGGGGCGCAGCCATTTTGTGAAATGGAGGCCCTCCTGTGCTGGCTTTTGCTTTTGCGGCACTAATGAAGGAAAAGCCAGCCAGCTGTAGTAAACAAAGTCTACCGCTGGGTGGCTTTCCCTTCATTAGTGCCGGGACTCGGAGGACGCGGACCGGAGACCAGAGCAGGAAAGCTGCAGCTGAATCTCGGTAAGTGCTATTTATTTTTTTTACAAAAAATAAGCACTAGCTGGGTTTTTTTTTCTAAGTTTTCCGGGCTGGAGGAGCCCGGAAAACTTAGAAATAAAACCACAGCTTTAAAAACGTTGTATTTATGTTTGCGGTCGCTTTTGAAGTGACCGCAAACATAAATACAACATTATTGTGTTGGAAAACGCTGCGGTTTTAAAACCGCAGCGTTTTCCAACACAACCGCATTGTGTCTGCCTGAATCTGCTTTCCCATTTGGGGCTCTCGGGAGCTCGAGAGCCCCAAATGGAAAAGCAGATTCAGGCAGACACAACGCGGCATTGCGGAAAACAACCGCGTTGTGTCTGCCTGAATCTGCTTTACCATTTGGGGCTCTCCGGCTCCCCACGGGGAGCCCGAGAGCCCCAAATGGAAAAGCAGATTCAGGCAGACACAACGCGGCATTGGGGAAAACAACCGCGTTGTGTCTGCCTGAATCTGCTTTCCCATTTGGGGCTCTCGGGCTCCCCACGGGGAGCCCGAGAGCCCCAAATGGGAAATCAGCTGCAGGTAGAAACACTACACGGCATGTAAACATAACCGCGTGTGTTTCTGCCTGCTGTGGCTTTCACTTTGGGTCTCCGGTGCTCCCTCGGAGCACCGGAGACCCAAAGTGATAGCCACAGCAGGCAGAAACACACACGGTTGTGTTGGAAAACGCTGCGTTTTTTCTTTCCAAGTTTCTCAGGCTCCTCCAAGCCGGAGGAGCCTGAGAAACTTGGAAAGAAAAACCGCAGCGTTTTCCAACACAATAACGTTGTATTTATGTTTCCGGTCGCCTCAAAAGCGACCGCAAACATAAATACAACGTTTTTAAAGCTGCGGTTTTATTTCTATGTTTTCCGGGCTCCTCCAGCCCGGAAAACTTAGAAAAAAAAACGCAGCTAGTGCTTATTTTTTGTAAAAAAAAATAAATTGCACTTACCGAGATTCAGCTGCAGCTTTCCTGCTCTGGTCTCTGGTCCGCGTCCTCCGAGTCCCGGCACTAATGAAGGGAAAGCCACCCAGCGGTAGACTTTGTTTACTACAGCTGGCTGGCTTTTCCTTCATTAGTGCCGCAAAAGCAAAAGCCAGCACAGGATGGCCTCCATTTCACAAAATGGCTGCGCCCCTGTGCTTGCTTTTTCGAATTTTGAGCTTGAATAGCTCAAAATTTTACATAGTAAGTTTTAAAACGGAGGATGCTAGTATTTTTTTTTTATGTGGCCTATCTATTTTTTAAATAAACATTTTTACTAGACCATCCCTTTAAGCTCAAAAATGAAGTGTGAGCAAAACTGCATTCCAACAGCACCAACAGGCAGGTAAGCAGGGCAATCTAGAAAAAAGAACTACAGTGAGGGAATCAAATCAAAAGGCTTACGGCCAAAGTCAATAGGATAAAAGTATTTTTCTCAAGATCACACAGTTCAGGGTAGTTCACGGTTAAGTCTTTGCCAAGAGTTCCGGATGGAGTTGATCAGCAGAACAGTTAGTTTGAAGAATAGAGAAAAACAAGCCCTCGGATTGCCGAAAGGTTTCACACACTTTCACTGTGGCTGGACGAAACAAACAACCGGATTTGAACAGTACCTTAAAATGGAGAAGCAGCTGTAGCTGAGATGGACGTTCGTGGCAGGTCCTTCAGGCTCACGGTTCCTGAAGCGACTGTCGGACTTACACAAAGTAAGAAGACTGGAGGGTCCTGCACTGCACAGGGAAGAAACCAGCAGCAGAGCAAAGCAACAAATAAAAGGTGCGCTCCTTAAAACCCAAGCAGGGTCTGACCTTCCTGGCTATCCGGTTCACTGTAGCTCTGTACCCTGCACTTTTCCCCCATTCCACCCTGCACTTTTTCCCCATTCCACCCTGAACTTTTCCCCCATTTTCCTTTCCCGTGCACTTGCGCTTTCTTAAATGTCACTAGGCCTAGTAAGATCGCTGTTTTCTGTTTTTTTTTTTATCTCCCTTGTTCCCCTCCCTTTCTGCCTAGTCACGCTCTGAAACATGAGTGCGATATAAATATAATATCATTTGATTTATCATTTAATTTCATTTCATGTACAGCAAATTCGACCAGAGGAGGGAGACCTGGCATGCAGTTTGGGTGAACTGGTTGCTCCCACCAGCTCAAGGGGAGAAGATTCCTTGAAGATCTTTCCTGTCGTTGGAGTCTGAAGATTTGGACCTGCAGCAGGGCTTCACCGGGCAGTTCAGTCGTTGTAGGGGTCCTCTTCTGTCATCTCCTTTTCGGTTCTTTCGTTCCAGTGGTGACTCTGCCTTTCCAGCCCCAGAGACCTACTTTTTTATGCAGTTTTCCCCCATTCACACAGCCTGGCTATCATTCACACAGCAGGGTGGCTGTCCTGGCGGGATAGTCACCTAGCCAATCAAACGGGAGTGTGACTTTGGTTACCAAGGGAACCCACGGCAGGGGTCCTAAGACCCCTCCTTCACATCCAGCCTACCCACACTTTCAGGCGCCTAAGGAGGGCTTCTGTGCAGAAGCCCGTGAAAGACGGTGAACAAAGGATCCAAACCTGGTTTGGCATGCACAGAAAAACAAGAGAACGACTTTTTCAAAAAGAAATGGCGAATAAACCCAGCCGGAACAAAATTAAAACAAGTATGGTCCAGCGGATTTTAGTTCGAGGCCACCAAGATAGCCTTAAACTATACCAAGGTTATTAAAGATAACCGCGGTAGGAAAAATAGGGTAGTTACCACTGCCACCAGCCAAGTTTTTATGAAAAGAGGGAGAAACAAGGCTCCAAGAGAAACAGACAACAAGGAATAAGTATTACACTTTTCCAGTACTCTATGTAAGATAGCTTGTACTGGGTCTGTGGATTAAAAGAGAGTAATAAAGTTAATGGCAACTTTACATGTTCTGGGAGACAGTAGTCAGTCCCAGAAAATGGAGTCTGAGTTGGGAAGTCTAAAAGACAACCTTGTGTCACTGCACTGAGGGTGCTGTGTAACACACAGCAAAAAGATGATGCCTGTGGAGTAGGTGAGGCTCCACAGTCTATGAACATGTCAAACACACACAGCAAAACACATGTAAGAGTGGGAAAAAAGGCTCACACTCTTACCAGGTGAAAAAAATAAATCCTAGAAATCCAGCAAAGCTGCTGAGGGACTTAGTAGGTAAGGAAAATTAGCAATTTTGGAGAATTCTCCCTGAAGGAGCTTCCACAAAGATGCTGACCAGATGAGTTTCTCAATGGGTTCTTCACCACCAAAACCCCAACGTCTTCTGCCAGCTTCATTAGTCACCACAGCCTCATATGTAAGTGGAATAATTCTAAACTGCCTATACCCTCTCTCATCTTTGCATCCTTGCATCCCCACATATTGCATCCCCACTCCTCGACAACTTGCTCCACTCAGGCGTAAGGTGTGTCTACTCCTTTCTTCCCTCTTTCTGGTCTTCTTTACTGGCCCCCTCTCCTATAATCCTCTGTTCCTATAGAGCACCTTTTCTGACGTCCTCCCTTACACCCCCTTACTGCTTTCTGCAGATATTACATCTATCTTCCTCCCCATTGGCCCTCCCCAATGCTCTATCTCTAATATTGCCCAGTTTCTTTCTTCAACCTTCCTCAAGAGACTCTGCCACCTCCCCTTTCGTTTCTCCTGCAATCAGCACCTGTAAATACTCCAGTCTAATCTAGACAGATGAATACATCATCTATGACTCTGGCCCCTCCCCCAGTCCAAAACCATAAAAGTGAGAAACGTTATTATTTAAGATAACAATACCATCCTTATCCTAGACAGGTGCAACAAGGGATGAATATGATGTAAGCTGAAGATGGCGAAAATACGTAAATCTGATCCTAGAATAACACATATGCACCCATTAGACACAAAGCACACACCCGCTCCCCCTGAAGAAAATGCATTAGGTCAAAAAATGCATTTATACATGAAAAATATTAATATTGTAGCCATAAAGACATGAAGAATACTAACATAAGCAATATATACGCTGAATGCAACATAAACTGCACACAAGTATAGCTCACTAATAAAGAAATGCAACAATAATGGACAGCTATCTTTTATAAAATCGAAACTCTATTTTGCATCTAAGTTAATGAAAGCTCTCAAGGTTTTATGAGAATTCAAATCGTTGAAATAACAAAATTAAGATCCTCAGGCAGTAGCTTGTATCTTGAGGAAAGGTTACTAAGAAATTAGGCAGGTCCATGTGCCAATGAATTCAAGTTTGGAAAAGTGCAACGACCATTGTGAGCCAGGTGCAGGGTAATTACTAGTCAGAAGAACCCATGAAGAATAAGCTCCTTATATGCAATCATATTAGCTAAAATACTCTCAGAAACTGAGTGAATAAAATTCAAATGCAGTCCTCTCACATATGGCCCATAATTGAAGAACACTGTCTATTCATTAGTGAAGAACAGATATTGAACACCTACCTCACTCCTTACACATATTACCAGACATGATGCATCGCACAAAGCTAACTTCAAAAGCGATTATCCAGGCTCATGGCCTAGGAATGAGGGATGGTATTTGTCTTGAATTAAGACAAGTAGCCTGTGGACCTCTCTTCCCCTAATCCCTTTGGCTCATGTCTTGATGACCTGGCAGCTGCCCATGGTTGGTCAGTGCAATGTCAACCAATCAAAATTCCTGGTGACAAGCCACCCATTACGTATTGTATTATCCAATAGTTAAACCTATAAATGATGTATGTAAAAAGTTACACAGCCACACTGCGCTATTGCAATGGAGTTAATATGCACAAGGAACACCATTTAAGGATGAATATAGTCAACACGTGTTTCGACCCAACAGTCTTCTTCCAGGCCACTATTCACATAATCATAGGTTACATAAAAATTTGCGAGTATGTATTTAAAACAAAGAGTCGTACATGCACGTTGGGAACCTATAGTGGCGGTCCACACTAGCGGTCTGAATAATTTCAGTTACTTCAGGTAATATGATACTCGGCAACCTCCTGCTCTTTAGCCTGCATTTGTAGAATTCTTAACGAACAAGAGGTGGAGATTAGCTATCTGTGGTAAGTGGCATTATTTCTTTAGACAATGGTTGGGTGTTTTTAACAAGGACTTGATAGTTTATCTGGTGACTGTTTACTAATTACTGTCTTCTTTTAAGGGCCCCTCTCAACTAAGAGGGTGTGTTTGAACATTGCAGGTAGGCTGAAATTGCTTGTTGTTAGATGGAATTAGATAAAAACCAAAATGGTATTAGTGGAATATTGCTGTCAGGATACTGGGATCATAATATTGCCAAATACATTACTAATCTGGTGGAATACATCAGTTTAAATATGATAGCTGCTTTGGCAGTGGGTACATGCGTGTCTGAAACACGCATGTAATGGAATACTAATGTATTTGAATTTTTACAATTCATGATGTATTAATGATATCCAAGATTAGCTAATATATGCTTATGCTTGTCAACAACTTTGCTTTTTCTTTCATTGTTTTTCTCAATGTATGGCCAACTTCACCCGATTGGGATGATACTGTGTATCCTTTACAAAATTGAAATCTAAATCTTTTGCATTATGCAGTGTCATTACTTTGATAATTTGTATATTGGCTGTTACACAATTGTATCATTTTATTCATTCATGATATTATGGGGAAAAATCATGTCATCCCATATGCCTCTGGAATGCCCTGTGACTAAACATGCATGACCCTTTGTTTTACATACATACTCTCAAATTTGTATGTAACCTATGATTTTGGGAATAGTAGCCTGGAAGAAGGCTGTTGGGTCAAAACACATGTCGGCTATATTCATCCTTATATTTTGTTCCTTGCGCATATTAAATCCATCTGCTTATTCTGGATACCGTGGGCCACTGGTTCCATTAACTACCAACCACCTGCAGCAGGCACTTACCTTTTGGCCAAACTGAGTTACCATTCACTAATTGCCTTTGGCATAGAAAAGCGCACAGGCTCCAGCGTGTTGCCGTGTATAGTTTCTAATATAAATGATGTATTCTTGTTGTTATCTATTTAGAGGTGGTCTTAGAAGGAGCCATCAGTTAACCATTTTCCAAATTATAGTTTAACTGATATAGAAATTGTATATAGTCAATTACCCTAACCAATCCCCGAGCCCATAGGTTTCATATCACTATGCCGTCATTCTGATGTGTTTTCTATATAATGCATGTTGTTTTGTATCTCCGAGAGTGACAATTTGTTGTTTGTATGCTGTGCCTGCTTTATTTTGGATGTTACAAAAGTTAAGTTTGACTTTAACTTCGTCTATTTCCGTTATTGAGTCTGAGTTTTTCTGGCTCCTGATCCTCTGCATAATCTTGGGTTTTTCCAGGCAATCATTAGACAGCCACCGTCTGAATGGATGCTTCAACCTCTCACTATATTTCACTTCCAATCACTGCTTATTCCAACTCCACCACTCGATATCAACTCCAACATCCTTCTGTACATACTCCTCTACCCTTTCCTTGATATTACCTCCAACATCCTCATAAACACTCCTCAACTTCTCCCTTGATGTCACTGCCACCACTACTATACTTCTTTCCCCTCCTTAGTTCTTACTCTATGTGCCCTCGCTCATCCTCATATCTCCTCTCACCACCTTCCTACTGCTTCATCTCCCCTCTCCGTGTGTACTCTATGGTAACCGCTTTCCAGCCTCCTTCCTCCAGTTCGCATTCCTACTTATTTCACCTCCAGTTCTCCCCAAAAGTCCTTCTCCATCTCCAATCATGCACAATACTTGTGAAAATTCCACAAAGCTACAGACCTGGTTGGCCCATCCCCCATGAACCCTCCTTGCTTAACTGCACTCACATTTTCACCCTTATTGCTCTTGGAATTGGATAGTCAAGATTCTGATTTGTGTCTGCTACGCTGGAGCATGTGTTGCTTAACTCCTCTCTGTGTGGACCCACGTTTTGAGCCTTTATTAAGGCCATCTACTATCTTGAAAATAAATGTTTTACTTGCCAGGAGCAGGTGTGTTGCAGCAGATCGCTATGCCTAGAGCTAAAAGTAGGTATTGCTCTGCTGCGCATAAAATACAGCAGCATGCATGTTTCTTAGAGAGAAGTTATCCATGCAAGGCATTTCAATATGGTGGCAGTACATTTACCAGGGACATTGTTTTCTCAAGTTCTTGACACTTCTTTCAGTGTTTTGTCTTTATGGGCAAGACATGGCTAACCCTTTTTTTATTGGCAATCACAATGTTATCGTCTCTGGGGTTATGAGGGAATATAATAACAGCCTGCAGGCGATCGGATTCCCGCTGTAACTATATAGAATTACTTAAAGGGACATGGGCATGTTCTTGATCCATGTGACAAGCCCCTGCCAAGAACCAGGGGGTTGTGGGGTATTTTAGGGGATCCTCTGCGTATATCCTCTGGACTAAACATCACACAACAGGTGGCAGCACATGGTCCACACTGCCATCTCAGACTCAACAGAAAGCTACATAAAGCAGACTCTGTTGCAATAGGTAAGTGAAACAGATAATCCCAACAAACTTTGAAAAATTGATATCTCAGATGAATTCAACTATCACAGTTGGAATGAACTTCAACTCACCTTAAAGTATTGGAGTGATATGTGTTACAGTATAAGAAAAGGGGGGTGGCTTCCTTTACATAAATGGATACCTTTGTATTGAAACATCATGACAGTAAGGGAAACATTGCCCTATTGATATTATATTGCTTGAGAGGGTAATTACACACAAATCAATGAGAATACTATTCATATTTAAACATCTTCACCTGGAATAATCCATATCAGCCATTAGTGATAAAAAAGTTAATCTGTAAAAGCTGGATAAAGTTGGAAACACTTTAGATCCCTGATATCTGGGGTACTAGGTCTGTGGTTTCATTTGATTATATAAAATGTAAATATATTATGCATAAATGTGACTAGGATTGATACCGTCAACAGAAGGACCTTTTCCAGAAGGCAATCCCTCGCTATCTAGTGAGACTGCAGAAGAGCTTCTGTGAGCGATGATTTTGTAGAAAATTAAAAAAAGAGAGGCTCAAATCCTGCCCTAGCATCCGTCATCAGAGAATAATCCTTTACCACCCTTGATGATGATCAGTAAGCAGATCTTGCTCATCTTGCACAGTAGGCCTCATTTGATACTGTTGAGCACCGGGTCCTCATCAGACAGCTCACAGAATGGGCAAGGGTAGAGGGCATCAGCTGAAAATGTATCATGTCCACCTTTGACAATCATAGTCAACACGTACAAATGAACCTAGATGTTTTGTCTTCAAATATGGCTGCTAGCAGTGTGCCAACGGGGTCCTCTCTCTTTTTCCACCAGTAAAGCACATCTATTGACCCACTAGCAGGGAACCAGGGGCTGTACAAGTTTCATCTCCAAATGAATGTTAACAATGCCCAAATCATTTTACGACTGGAAAACACGTTGGTTATTTAGATGATTATGCATGAGCAGCTATATCACATATATCAATGGATGAAAGAACGGTGACTCTGCATAAATAGAAACAGAGCAAGATCCACTTTCTGGGAAAGCTTAAATCAGAACCGAATAATCTCCACTCAATGTCAAACACAACTTTTCTTTTCACAAATGCAGGTATGAAAGGTTTCTCCAATTTTAATGGACTTCTTGGAGGGTGTAGTATGTAGAATGTATTAATCTGTTCCATTCATCAAACGCTGAACTAACCACAAAATCAAATTTTCATATGAAATATTTATGAAACGTCTGATGAAATCAAACTGGTCTGGAACTCTTCCTGGACAGTTTGGTTAAAGCTGCATTGATCTACCCTGCCCGTACTATTATATGCATGACTTGACAGAAATGGGAGCTACAGCCATACTCCATATCCATTGTCAATATATGTAGTTTTCATTTGTATGGTAAATGGTATCCTCCCAATGAAAGTCAGCATCCTTAGTTCAGGCACTAGTCAAGAGGAACCCATGTATGGAAACGATAATGACTTGGCCAAATAGATTTTCCAAGCAAATGACAAGTTTTGCAGAATGATCTTTTAGACAACATCTGTTGAATCATTTAATCCCAGCATTGATTGCCTCTAAAGCTGTGGCTACATCCCTGCCATTGTTTAATTGGAATGAATCAGGGATGTTCAATTAACATTGCTGGAATTCTACAGCTAAACAAATCCCAGGTATTTTACATTAATTACAGGTGTTGTTGAAATGTTTGCCCATCTGGAATAGCTTGATAGGTTTAATTGCTATACTAGCCGTACCACCCAGCGCTGCACTGGTCTGTAGCTGACATGCACGTGGGGGGCTATAGCCTTGTGTACATTTGATTGTGTCATAACTTCCTATTTTTGAAAAATCCCAAAATGAGCAATCTTCCGAAATCACCTATATTGATAGCAAAGGGGCGTATACCACTCCACCCCTATGCAGGGCGAATGGGTAGGGCTGGTCAAATTTCACTATCACTTGTGTACCCCAGACTGATATGCCGACCTTGTGTCCTTATCTCCTATTTGTGCAAAAGTCGCAACATGCAATCTCCCAAAATCACCTATTCTGTGCAGGTCGAACGGATGGGGTTGGTCAGATTTCACCATCGCCAGTATAACTCAGATTGGTATGCCAACTTCAGGCCAAAATGGCAGCCCACCTACTGTGGTGGGGCAAGAACAAACAATAGCAAAATCAGCAATCTCCCGAAACTGCTTATACTGATAACAAAGGCCCAGACCCTGTCCTCTGCAGGGCAAATGGGTGGTATTGGTCAAAAGTCACTATCGCCAGTACACCCCAGTATGCCAACCTCGGACCAAAATTTCAGCACACTATCTGTTATGGGGCTGAAACCCAGCACAAACATACAAACACACTTTTACAAATATATATATAGATTCCATGTCAGAACAATGCAAACATGGGAAATAGAGAGGGGCTGCAAACCTGATGGATCCATCATTTACACCTGGCACCTGGAGTAAAGCAGAGCTCCCCCAAGACAAATGCATATATGTAAAAATGGTTTGTATATAGCAAAAATCTAGCTAGTGTGGCAACAGAGCAGTGTACAAGGTGACAGTAACTGGGAATCTGTCCAAAATAGAGGGTTTTAACTTCTTTCCTGAAGAGTTACAATGCAGGAGCCAAATGGAAATGTGGTGTTATTGTGTTTCACATTGCAGGTGTGTAACAAGAGAAGGCACGTTTCATGTTTTTTTTTTATTCGTTCTGGCATGTATTGTTTTCCAGTCTCATGATCCCCTCCCACTTATAGAATTATTTTGACTCCAAGAAATGGCTCGGTTTTTAGATAAATAGGGTTGTGCTTGGGTACTGCTGGTTTAGGAGGCAATCTAGAATATTATTGGCAGCCAATTTCCCATAGCGTTGGAAAGTAATGCTCAAACATCTGGATTTCAGTGATTATACTTTCAGCAACATTTTTCACTAATCCAAATGACATGGTTGAAACTAGGACCAGAGATATGAGTGTGTCTACACCATCTAAGCGAGCACTCACAATTGGACACTGGTCCTAATGTCCGCAAGTATGAAGAAAGGATTAATTTAGCTGAGAAGTTTTAGCTGACATCAAGCTGTATTCGTGTTCCTATTGATATGCCATTTGCATGACGAGTGGTTGGCAATGTTAATGTGTAGTCCTTCAAATATCATACAGCTATTAGAGCTAGGTTTGAATCCCATCTCCTCCAAAGCCAATTTCTTGTATTTCTCTGCCTATTGCAATGTACGAAAGTGTAAAAACATATGCACCCAGGGGGCGTGGGTTATGTACTCTTGGCGTGCATTGGTGGCTGAAGTGGATATGCCAGAGCCTGTGCAACAATGCTGGCATCCAACACCACGTTTTGTTCATGCTCTGCGAAGAATCACACATTTCAAACACAGAACTGCCAGTCTAGAAAAGGTATGATTCTTTATTGCAAAATGTGCTACAAGTTGGTTGTATTTCGTGTGTGGTGTGAACACATAACAGTTCCATATTTAAATCACCCCACTTTGAGGATGGCTGTAGAGTTGTTAATTGTGCATTTCAAATCATAAGGCACTGTACCTGCTGTACGTTTGGAGCAATGCCTATAACTATTGACCCAGAGATACATGTGTGAACTTGTAAGACTTTTTGGCACTGGGTATTCCATTACCAAAATAGAACAATGCTTTGTTACTCTTGCGATTTCCCTCACTGGGTCTGCCAATGACTATCCCATAAATAGACAGGCACATCCACCGATGGGAAGAATTAAGCATTGGAATGACAAAGGGTAGTATAGTGCCCTTTAACATGGTGGGTGCTGTGTGGTTTAATACTTTATGCTGTTGGATGTCAGGGTGCCCATACATACCTTATATGAGTAATTACTGCTGGAGGGCAGACTCTCCATTTGTGCATAGCCTTAATAGAAACATATGGTCTGTGTGCTGCCGATCCCACACGTGTCCTTGATCCCACATGTGCAAAGGCATCTTTACAATTGAAGGATAACACAGGACAATTATTACAGGACAATGATTGCTAGGCAACGCTTATCTTGGTTATTTATTTGGATTTGGACTCAACTGAGTTCCGTGACTTAGAACCAATTGGAATGGTGTGAACACACCTTAAGCGATATGTGACTTCATAAACCCACGAACAGGGCAAAGATAATTATTGTCATCTACACATTTTGGTCTCAATACTTACTCAATATAGTTGCTGCAGATAAATCCCCCAAATTAAAATGTCTTGCCAGTGATCATCAAAAGGAATGGGGCACCAGAGAATGTGTTACCTGTGTGTATCTTGGGTTTATTTTAGTACATTAACTATTCATATTATTCTTGTTTTCAATGTTGATGAAATATGTTATTCCATATAATTTCATGATTGACATTTTATTTTTGGAAGCATAGAGGACGAATTGGACTGAAACGTCCACTGCAATGTTTCCTGGCACATGAGGATCCAGAGCGCCGTGTAGTTGGCTGGCTTCTTTGCACCAAACAGTGCCTTAATCTGAATACTACTGAATAGGCATAGGTGATGGGAAAAGTGGTCTGCAAGTGGTGTTGTCTGGTGTGTGGACCTGCTGCTGCTGCTACTACCACTTTAACCCTGTCTGGAGGTGGGGCTTGAATCCTGTGGGCTGCTGGAAATCTACCCATAAAATCACAGACCACCGTGAAAGTGGTCTGCAAGAGGTGTTGTCTGGTGTTTGCTGGTGGGAGTGGTGCCGCTTATCTCCTGGGGTAATTGTGTGAGGAGCTGCACAACAAAATGAAAAGAGTGGAGGAGATTGCTGGAAGTCTTTCAGAAATACAGGATAACACAGGATCTCGTACACGGCTTCAGATGAGGCAAAGGGGAATTTCCTGTCCATCAAAAACTTCCCCTTATGTCCCTTTAAAAACAGCGCTCCCACCTTTAAAACAATCGCGCCTCCCCTTTAATGTTTGCGACCTTAATTCTCTACCATATGATCAGACCCCACTCTCAAAATCAAATGGAAAGCAAATGGGGAAAGAAAATGCTGCGCCAAACTTGCTGGCAAACAACATACAGCAATTGGATTCAATAACACCAGGAAAGAAAGTAAATCCCCCTGATGAGGGTCTCTGATTTCGTCTGGGAAGAAGCGGCAGCACATACATTGCGAGACAAAAAACTGCTGGGGATAGAGAACGAAGGAATAAAATACTGTTGCTTACCATCGATGGACGCGAGACAGCCGGTTCATGCATCCGCCGTGGAGGGGGCTGAACCCATTGTGTGCGAGTTGGCTGTGGCTCCAACTGAGCTGAGCTCTGTATTAGAGGAGATGAGAGTGGGGGAAGGGAGTGCGGCTGCCAGGGAAGACTGTCAGCCTGACTTTGAGCTGCAGCGGTTCGTTGCCGGGGTTGGTGGGGGGGTTCCCCCCTTAGGCATAGTGCCGGCAGAAAGACCGGTCCGCGTGGCATCCCAGGCTGTTTGTGTGCCGCAGCAGAGTGGTGGAGTGGGTGACGCCCTCCTAGAGGCTGCCATGACCGGCGGTGAGGGGTTCTTCGGCGCACTCGGCGGGCCTCGAGGGCCCAAATGTGTTGGCGGATGGCATCCAGTGGGATGGCTGCACAGGGGCCCAGAGGACGCCTGTGTCTAGAGGAGAGGATCATCGGGCTGCAGACTCGAGCGAGTCAAGGCCCGCCCTCCAGCCCCACCAGCTCCTCCCCTCCGCCCTCCGCCCTCCGCCCTCCTCTGCCTCCTCTCCTCCTGTTCCTCCGGCCCCACACCTGTGGCAGGTGCTGTGTCTAGGCGGTGTAGGGGAGCAGAGCATGCAGGGGAGGGGGGAGCTTGAGGGTATGAGGGGAAAAGAAAAATCTATTGGAAGGAGGGGTGAGGTGGGGCAAAGTAAGAGGAAAATCTACATACTGTAAAACTCCCTCCTCTGCCTAAGGAAGGAAGGGCAAAATGCCACTGAGAAAAGGGAAAAACAGAGGGAAAAAACATACAAACTCTGCAAATCCGATCAAAAATGAAGAGTTTCACGAACCCCATATAATGGAAAATTGGGAAGACCTGGAGGACTGGGATGTGTTTGAAAGCGCCACCCAAGAGGGCCAAGTGGAGGAACAAAAAAGGGTCACACATACCTTGAACAAGGATTAGTTAGTTAATGAACCTTTATTGGTATCCTTGACATCAATATGCCTGAAGAAACAGGTGACAGAAATGTGAGTAACTCATTCTTGGCAGAAAAATTAATTAAAGACATTTCAGACTTGACGGGAAAAATTGTGAGGGAAAAGCAAAAAAAGCTTGGACATGGATGAGATTCTGCTGCCCGAAGAAAGTGAGAGGACACCACCACTAGCGCAGCTGGTGAATAGTGATGATGATCTCCTCTCAGAATTGACAGACAGAGATGATGGTGCTTTGGCGCAAAAACCTGCCCCCTCAAATTTGAATGAAAACCTCAGCATCAATAGATTGAAAGACTTATCCCATACACAAAACACTGTGATGGCAGCCCTAACGATAGCTGTTGCACCTTTTCTCAAGTTATATGAAAATCTGAATGAAACCTTACACAATTTCATCACAAATGAGTTGCAGTCTAAGGAACAATTGGCAGATTTTAATAATTTTGTGAAAACAGTGGATCAAAGGTTGAACGTAGAAGCGGAGCAAACTAGACTGTGGCAAAACCACCTAAGTGATTTAGCCAGGAGTGAAGCAAATGACAAAATGCTGCTAATGGAGGTGGTATTAGAAGACTGTACATGGATGAGAAGCATCCATACATTGGAAAAAATACTATATCCAGGAAGGAAAGAGCAGGGATCCACCACGGAATGAAAAGGAAAATAGGGAATCAGAATGTCATTGACTGAACCCAGACAAGGAAAACCAAACTGATGGTAAAAAATCTAGTCCTCAAAACAAGTCAAAGTCAGGCCCAAAGAAATTGTCGGGAAATCTCCCCAACATAAAGGAGAAAACAGATGTAGGAGCAAAAAAATTGTCTAAATTTGGGAAGAGAAAGAGAAAGCTAGCAATAAATCAAGTTTCCTGATTTTAAACCCCCTGGGGTTGGCTAAACATAATGAAAATCAACTGCCAGAATTGGAAAAAGGGAACAAAACAAAAAAACATAATTAAATGCAGAAAACAAAATGACTCAAGAGCCTTTTTAAGGAATATGAGATCTCCTCCAAGCTTAGAAGAGCATCGAAAGGCACAAAAAACAAGAAGAGAAATGGTATTAGAGAAAGACATACACAATTTGGAAGAATCTGGGACAGTGAATATAAGTGAGACAACTATAATTATTGATGAATCTGCAATTTCAGAATCCTGCCTAAGTGATCTCATAGACCGTCTGGATGAAAACAAAGATGCAGAGGCCTGCGATAGCTTTGACCCGTCAGACTGGCTGGAGATTGAAATACAGGTCTCTGACCTCTCTGAGGAGGGTAAAACAAGACAAAAGGAGCCAAGTAAAAGGACAAATGATAAAATAAAAGAACAAAAGAAAAAGAAGAAAATGTCCGATGGGGAAAATAGCCGATTAAATAAGGTTGAAAGAGCCATGATGGAGACGGGGGGAAAAAAACAATGCCCTTAAAAGTCTAGAGAAGACGCAAATAAAAATCAGTGAGAGACAGGTGAGGGCAGAAAACAAAAAATACCACCAACAAAAAGAACTCCGGGAGTGCTCACAAAGTGAAAATGGAGAAAATTGGGAAAGAGAAAGGGGAAATACTGCTAAACCGCAAAAAGGTGATGTCCATCTTATGGCAAAATCCAATTCTGTGATACTTAACTCCCAATGATATCACAAGTGTGGAATTTCAAACAGACAAAAGATTGGATCGGTGTCATCCATACATGTTCCCAGGCTCAGCCATACATACACAAGTTCACTCGGGTTCTCTCCCTAGATCACAGACACCACTCAAGTTTAGACATCCTGTTACTCAGCTGCAGCATTAGAGGTCTGTTCCACCGGCTTTCTGGCATAAGGGTATGCGAATGACATGCTGGGTGGGACATCATCGCCTGTTTCATAGATGGCAACTCCCATGGCGATTATATACACGATCGGCTAAAAGCATTTTTCTATGGCAATCCCATGCGTGAGAAGGCAACACTTCCTGAATCCACGATCACGTGACATGCCGTCTCGAAATGCCTCACGCCCTTCAAACGGTCACGCTTTCCTGGCAATGAACTGTGGGCCCCAACAGGTGATGCATGCCTCAGGCTCACGTGACCTGCTGCCCATAGCAACACCTTAAAACAGCTGTGGTTCCTGTCGGACATTGCTTCTCAGCTGTTGTAATTCGCAGTTTGGTGTTTCGTGTTCTGGATCTTGTTTCACTGTTAATACAACCTTGTATTATGTTTTCTTGGGTTTTCCTTGCCTTGCCATTACCTGCTACGTTGCCTCGTTACAAAGACTTCCTCTTCTGCTCGACCTCGGATTGAACCACGGACTGCCTTTGGATTCTCCTTTTGTACATATTCTTCCTTGACATACCTTTGAATCCTGTTCTCGGAACCCACAAACTCTGCTGAATCCTACCCCTCAGTCTTTGCCTCAGTAACCCTTCATGGTCCTCAGCTGCTTCCAGTGAGCTAACAGAGTGTCTGTCTATACATCCAGGTACACTCCCTGCTTTCATCTCTAGCCCACTGAGGGAATGGGTTCCTTACCTTGCTTTTCTGGTATCAATACTCAGTTCCTCCCGGTAAGCGACCTGCAGCTCTTGTTCTGGTAGTTCCCCTTCTTGTTGTTCTGTTACCAATACACTGCCTCTAGTATGTTCTATACATAACCTGCCCTTCCTTTGAAGCAGCCATTCAGAGGTCCTGGTGTTCCTGTACTTGCCACCTGTGGCCCTAACCCTTGAACAGCAAGTTTTTGTATCTCTCTTTTGGTTGCTTAGGGACAGAAGTATACATACTTTATGCGATCCTCAAGACTTGACAATCGGGCAATATTGCATCTAAGAACCAGCATGATCAAAGACTAGCTAATGGAAATGAAGGTCAAAATTGCTCAACTGGGTTATAAAGTTATGGTTGATAAATCCTTGGAGAACTTGATATCCAAAAGAAAGGAGAGGGCTAAAGATGTAACTCGGGAAAAGGGTTAGTCAAAAATCCCCCACAAAATAGGGGACAGAATGGACAAGGACAAAGGTCATGCCGACTCACAAAAAAAATCAGATTCAGATGATAAGAGAGATGATGAAGAAAGAGGGGGGTAATCATGAACCAAAAAAAACTGGCGATGCGAGCAAATAAAAGACCTAACCCCTTGAGGGACAAAGTTGGTAAACTAATCTTTTACGATAGATAACTCTAAGAACTTGAGTGGGGTTAAGAAGCCCTCGGAACAAAAGGTCTCAACGGAGGCCAACCGGTCCTGGATGGCCAAAGCCCTGGTGGCCAAGAAGAAGCAATAGGAAAGGAGAAAAAGAAAATGAGAATTGCTTCTTGGAACACGCAGGGTTTTAAACACCTTTAAACGGGTGAAGACAATTTCTTAGGGGAATACAAGATTATCTGTCTTCAAGAAACCTGGATTAGAGAAAAATCAGTATGTGAAGGCTATGAGGTTTTCATGAACCCTGCAAGAAAAGGTGAAAAGGGGAGGCCATATGCTGGTCTCCTATTACTGGTAAAAATAAATAGTGATCTACATGTAGAGTGCATCATTCCAAATCCCTATGTACAGATCCTTAGTATCAATAAAGTTACTAGGAGTAAGAAAGATAAGATCATTTTGGTAAACACCTATTGGAGTGAGATGGAAGAGAAAAACAATAAATACATCAGTGACATCACAGACGCAATCGATAAATCCATGATAGATATTCCAAACCAGCTGATTTGGTATGGGGCGATCTGAACTTCAAGCTACTAAATAAGGATGGAAAGCCAATAAAAAATCACAGAATTAGAAAAGAAGGTTCAACCCAGGAAATTAGAGATGGACATTCGCTCGATGAAAATGTTAAATGGATCGATAAATGGAGATGTTAAGGGGGTTAATACTTGGTTCAACGGATCCAGTGGAGCTTGTTTGGACTATTGTTTTGTGGCTGGAAATTCTGTGAAATATATTAAAGCTCTAACTGTTAGAAAACAACATGTGAGTGATCATGCCGTGTCGGACATTGAAATGAATTGGACAGTTAACAAAGTTAAAAAGTTAACTTACCCCTATTTGAAATCTCAAGAGGCAGGAATAAACTCAGAATCAAACAGGATTTGCTTCCTAAAATGGTAGACTCTTTTGACCATAACCTGGCCGTAAATCCAACAGAAGTAGACTATCGATGGCTGCTGAAGGATTTGGAAATCCGGAAAAACTCATGTAAGATCATGACTGCTAATAGGATACATGCATACCATAAATAATTGGTAGGGAAAAGGAAAGAATACAGAGCACATTTGCAAAAGTTGACAAAGAGCGATGTGCCAGAAAAAATGGAGCTGCTGTCATGATTCCTGCCCCTCATGTCCCCAGCCCTCCACGATGTCAGGCTGGAGCCAGGCCACGATCACCTACATGGCCCTCAAGGGCCTCTCCATCCCTCCAAAGACCCACTTGGAGTCAGACTTGGCGCTTGTGGCACCAGACTCACTCACTCCCATAGGATAACATTGGGGATTGGACTTGTAGTGCATTGATGGGGACAAGATGGATGCCCCGACATATTACGGTTCCCAGAACTGCATGTGCAGTCTAGTCTTTTGGGTGTGGTTCAGCCCAGAGACACCTGGGATACCCAGAGACTATTTAAGCCATGCCCAGGCTGAGAAACATGCTTTGTGTTTTCTGCACCTGCAGCGTGACACTCACCGTGTTCGGATCGGTCTCCAGTAGGCCTGCATCTTTCTTCTGCGCTCAGCTCCTGCAAGAACAAGAACACCGTTAGGAACAGCCTTACCTTGCAGCGCTTCTGCCCATCATTCATCACTACTTCTGTTCTGCGGGCATCTTCGGCGGTGTCATTCCCATCCCGGCATGCCGCTTCCTAAGGAAAAGGGAAAAGAACAGAAAAAAGGCATTAGTAAACATTCTGCAAATCTTTGCTTATTTGTAAATACTGTACGAGCTTCAAATGCTTACCTGAATCCCAGCCGCTCTGGGGGAACTCTGTCTCCTGAACTTCTCATCTATCTGCAAGAGGGAAAAGACACTCCAGGTTAGCGTGAAAACATCTAGAGGCGCCGCATACCACAAATACGAAAGAGGTGCATCGTGCTCTCACTCACCTTCAGCGCTACTCATTTTAGCAGCACGCCGCCATCCCCGGATGCCGGCCATCATCTAAGGAAGGAAAGGACAAAGTTAGAGAACTGTTCAAAAAACTCATTATACTTACCTGTCGGACTCTTGCCAGTGAAGTAACTAGGCAGCAACGAGCCTGCATCAATGAACGCGCCCCTGCGCTGAAAGCACGACGGAGAGCACACTATCCAAGAAAACAAGGTGAGCTGCGGATCAAAGGGAAGGGTTGGACCCCGGGGAAGAAGGGGTTCAAGCACACAGAGACAATAGGGAGTTAAACTCTACCAATCCTGTGTTTCAGGCCCAGTCGCCAGTCGAATAGCCTCCAGGGAAGGATTTGAGGTCGTAAGAGATCAGAACAGGCTGAGTGACGTCCTGTGGATACCAGGTGAGCATTACAGCTGATTAGAAAAACTAAAAATCTTATGAACACTGGTTGAAGGAGACAAAGATCATAAGATTACAAAAGGACACAGAAAGAATTCTAGTGGCGGTCCGTGTATGTAATCCAAAACATCTATGGGACATTATAAACAAAGGGGATGACCGTCAAGCAGCTTCAATAATAAATCAAGTTCCAGAGGAAAGATGGATACAATGTTATATGGCCCTCATTGAATGTAAGCAACAAATAGAGGTTATGGGTAAAATCCAAAACCTGAAGGGATGGGACATCAAGTTTGATCGCCTGGAAATACTAGAAAGAATAAATAAACTTAGTTAATCACGGGCAGCGGGCCCGATGGCATCTCCAATCAGATGCTAAAAGAAAGTAAAGAGAACTGAGCTAATATGATATACTTGATTTTCAACAGGGTGAAGGAAACAAGAACAGTATCACCATCATGGAAGGACGCGGTTATAGTCCCAATCTTTAAAAAAGGAGACTGTAGCGAACCTACGAATTACAGGCCAATTGCCCTATTAGATTCCATCGGGAAAATCTTTGCAGAAATACTGTTAAGAGATCTCAAATATTGGGCAATTAAGGAAACCATCTTGGAAAAGTGCCAAACGGCCTTTATAAGTGGAGTTGGTACGTCACTCAACCTATTTCTTCTTAATCGCCTTAAACAGCAGGCACTGGAAACAAAGGAAAAAGTGGGTTCATAGACTTGGAACAAGCTTTTGACGCTCTAAGTAGAGAATGGCTCTGGAAAAAGCTAAAGTCATGGAATTGCCCGGACGACCTGCTGGATACAATGAAAGCCCTTTACACTGTAACTAGTATCCAGATCCAACTGGCTAGAGATGGGATTATAACCAGGAAAATACACATCTATCGAGGGATAAAGCAAGGGTGTGCCCTCGCCCCATTCCTTTTTGCCCTATACTTGGTGGATATGAAGATCTCCCAGCAGCAAATTAGAGCTTTCCCACCAAAAATTGAAGGAGGTGAACTTCCCTGGATCCTATATGCGGATGACCTGGTCTTTATTGATCAAACCGCAATAGGTCTCCAGACAAGGTTGGCAGCCTTTAACATTTATCTGGAGGAAAATCATTTGAAGGTCAATGTAGATAAATCTAAGGTACTTATCATGAGGTCTGCATCAAGCAAGATGGGAAAGAATTGGCATTTTAAATGGTCTATTGACAGGAGGTAGTTGACTCTATAATTTACCTCGGAATATGGATTAATAAAAACATCAATGAGATGGGTCACTATCAGTTACTCCTCCTGGTCCTTTTGAGATACTTATCTTCAGAGATGGAGAGATAGATGCAAAGCAGTTTTGGACAGCATAAGCATTGATCTTGAAATCCTGAAAGCGAATCCTGACCATGTGAAGAAAAAGCTTCAGGAAAAGGTTTGGATAGGAACTATTCATTTCAAAAGTTCAAAGCAAATTATGCTATAGCTTCATTTGGGAACATGCGAAGATCAATGAATTGCCACTCTACAAGACAATATTTCCATCAGCGCATTACAAAGACCTACTACTACGGATAAGGTTAAATTCCGTGGCAACTGGAGAAGTTATGCTGAGAAGGAAGAAATTAACAACAAAAGAAGCAGGTTGTAGATACTGCTAAGAAAGACACTCAATTGAAACCATAACACATTGGACTTTGAGATGCCCTGCTTTAAACAAGAGAAGGGAAAAGGAAATGAATCTCCAGCTTCGGGTCTATGATTCAAAGGAGGAGGAAGAGTTGTGGGAGAACATTCTAACAGCAAATAGATTAGGTCGGAAAATGAATGCACTCAAATTTGCAGAGAAACTTTTCAGTAAGACCTCCATTGAGGAACTCACTTGACTTTCAATAAGAATGATTTGACTAGAGTTTGATATAGAGGTTGATTAATGGATACAGGAGGTTGATGAGGATAATGATATGTAAATAGGGTATGTGATTATGTTAAAGGTTGAAAATCACTTAACCAATAAAAAATGTTTAAAACAAATAAGGTGATTGGGAGGGTAAGGAGGATAGGTCTGCTTCCAGCGCCACACTCATCACTCAGTCATATATGAACATATGGGGTAAGAAGGGATGTAAATGGAGGACAGCTTCAATGCAATAGCATATTCGAAATGTTTAGAAGGCCTGTAAAATGTCTTTCCAACTACAGGATCAATGTGTTTTGTAGAGTGCATGCCAAGATGCCCTTTTCATTCAAGGACATTTAGTCCGAGCATGCAAAATTAAATGCAGCTATAAAACAATACATAATGTAGATGACAAGAATGTTTATGCAATGGACCTTGACAACAGAGGTGTTAGATGTACAATAAATAATAAAGTAGCTATACATACTGAATGCGTTCAAACTATTCACTGCCATTACGCTCGTTTTTACCACATCCAGGGACTCGATTTCAGAGCCACCGCACCAAGTATTTGTGATGGGCTAAAAACTGAAAGCATCAGCCAGCAATCAGCTTCCACTCAGAGTTGTGTGCGTGGCAGTGGGAAAGGCAGCGAGAGGAATGCAGTTGTATGTGATTTTTTTGTTGTTGTTGAAGAAACACATGTTTTGAAAAGTCATTAAAAAGTGGAGTCGATTCTTGTCTACAGTAGTTGTTACCTTCCACATGCATTTGGAAGCTTAGCATGTGTGTGTTTTATGTAGTACATGACAATAAACCTTACACATTCTTAGAGAAGCAGTTGTCCAATGGTAAAATACTCAAATGCAACTGTGTGTCTGTATTTTATTTTTAAAAAAATCAAGAAATAATCAAAGCATCAATAGCATTATACAGAGTAAAAACAGCACAGAAACAGTAAATACAAAAATGATATACAATAAATAACAATACCAAAAACATTCTATGGCAGCCCAACCTTGTTTCCTGCACCAAACAAAACACATACAACCACATCTATCTAATGCTTTGGCATGTTTCCGTACTCAGTTGATGCAAGTTTAGAATGCACTCTGCTGTCCAAATGGCAAAGTGCACCTCTGTGTGCCCTTCCAATTCAACAACAGCTATCATTTTAACAAACAGGATGATCACGGTTCTACGCGGTCACCTTCATCTTCCACTTTCTCAAAAATTCGGAATAATTTCAAGTTGTCTTCACACAGGTTACGTGGGTACCAGCGTCAATGAACAGTTAATTATGAGCTCAATGTTTCAGTCTCAAAAGAGCGAAACGCTGTAGGACGAATGCCTCCTCACGAGCTAAAACCTAAAGTAGGTGCTGTTATTATGCTACTACACAATCTTACACCATCACAGGGACTCTGCAATGGAACAAGGCTGACAATTACGCATCTACAAAGACATATCATAGAGGCCTGTGTAATCGATTAAACCTAGATACTGTTTTTATATCCCTCTCATTCCATCTCATACAATTACTCCTTTCAAATTCAAAAGAAGACATCTACCTATACGTTTAACCTTTTCAAGGACCATCAATACGTCACAGGGACCTACGCCATCTTCCTGGAAGCGATCAGTGGTAATCCCAATATTTTGAAGGAGGACAGAAGTGACCCTATAAATTACCAACTGATATTGACCTTTAAGATATGCTAGAACGGCGTATGTCACGGCTTGTGAAATAAAAAAAAAAGCCTTGGACAATTAAAAACAATACAAGCAAATATAAATAACATAGGAGGCAAATGTACAGTTTATGAACACATATAACTTAATACCAGTGGAGCACATTGATGCCTGGAGCCCAGTTTATGTAGGTGTTGCCCAGTTGATGAGGCATCAGTTCATGTGCTTACACCACACTCTCCTCATCAGTGCAGCGCTTTTGTGGATAGGGCAGAAGCGTGAAGGTTCAACCACTGTTCATTTGCAAAGAGCACTCCTAGTGGTGAAATGATAAACAGCACCGTGGCAAGCAGTGCCTGGTGTATTTCAGAGATAGACTGGGCCCATACAAAGGGTAACATCTATTGCTGGGCCGTTTTTACAAATGTTGCCCTCACTTCAGTTAGAAGACCACAGCAGTATAGCAACACGCGGACGCGTTGAAACTTGTAATAACTGCACATGTCCACATGCTCCTCCTTAAATGTATTGGGCTCAGTTTACAATTTTGAGGATCGAGAGTTGCGGCAGATAGGCATGTCATAATAGAAACATTGTTTTGTGAGGGTTTCTTCTTGTTTGTCATTCGTCTCACTCTAACTAATAGTAATGCTTTCTTTAAAGCAGCGACTTTCAAGTAACCTTGAAAGGCCAATTATGTATTCAATTTCAAACCTGCATTTCAAGTAAAGCACCTTTTGACAAAGGTCAGAGATGTTAAGGAGGTGGCCCAGAATCGCACAATGTGATGAAGCAGGAAAGCTGTTCTTACTGTGATGGTCTCTTTGTTATACTGAGAGTAGCCTTTACCACTTCACCACCAACACTCTGTCATCTTTAGATAACTTCTTGCATTTGATTGCACCTTAAAATCAAGTCTGGCAGTATCCAGTGTTGCGCAGCTCCCTTAAATTGGACAGAGCTTTCAAGTTGTGGGGCAGAATGCACCATTCTCTGGACACGCCTTGGTACGCTTAGACAGACAACTCTGGTGTTGACTGGTACATTACTGTTGTGTACCAGTGTTCCGGAGGACCCCGCACGTGGGGCTGGCACCGGTCCAGGAGGCCACGCAGCCTGTGGTGCGGCATTAGCACTGCCGGGGGCGGGGCTTTTATTAAACGGCCCTACGTCACCGCGCTGCGGGACGTAGGGCGGATATAACATTCCTCCTTTATTTCAAATAAACTTAACATCAACACAATCAACATACTCAACTTCAACCACCTGACACAGTTCTCTTTTCACACTGTACCAGCTCCCCCTTGTGTGGGATGCCTGGCGACGGTGTCCTGCTCAGCATACATAGTCATTCAGCCTCGCGGGCGGCCTCGTGTTGGTTCTCAGACTATACCGCTTCACCTCGGGGCTGTCCCCGCTCGGCTCGTGAATCTGCTCACCTTCACTGCGTATGTCCCCACTGCCGGGCAGGCTCTCTGGTTGCCAGCTGCGGTCCCACGCGGCTTCTTCCTCTGGGTCTTGTGCCAGCTCTTCGCTGTCTTGTTGTAAATTGTCGTTGTCTTGAGGGACCTCGCGATCCGTCCAGAGAGTGCAGGACACGGGCTTGAACCAGGAGGGATTCCTTGTCACTTTCCGACGTCCCCGGGTCACAGTTATCATGGTCCCGCGCCGGTTGCTGACAGTCCATGGCAGTTCCTCGTACCTGGTGTCTAGCTTGGACTTCGTGGGGTTTCGTAACATGATGACTTGGTCACCCACTCGATGGTCGGACGGCCTTGCTCTTCTTTTCGCACTCATGTGAGCATTGGCACGTGTTCTCCTCATTTCCATGCAGGCATTATCGACCTCATCGGGGGTCCTGCTTGGGTGATGGGGAATCGACGATTTGATGATTGTTCCGAACATGAGGTCAGCAGGTGGTATGCCTGTGGTGCTGTGTGGGGTGACCCGATATTCCGCAGGAACCGGTATAGGTCGATCTTCCACAGGCTGGCGTTTGCCCTTGATACTCTGAGCACCTTATTGATGGTCCTCATAAACCGCTCGACGTCCCCATTGGCTAGTGGCCACCTCGGCATGATGTGGTGGTATTTGATGCCCAGTTCCTGTAGATATTGCTTGAACTCTTCCCCTGTGAACGGGGGTCCATTGTCACTCTTGATGGTTGTGGGCAGACCATGAGTGGCAAACATCTTTTCTATCACCGGGATGACCACTTCCGCGGCGGTGGACTCCAGTATCTCGACCTCTGGATAGCGTGAGTGATCATCGATTGCCACCAGTAGATGTAGACCCTCTCTGATTTTGCAAAAATCAATACTGATCGCTTCCCATCGTGCCCGGCCGCACTCGGCCGACAGAATCGGTTCTGGATCTGGGGGCCCACCCGTTATTTGGCAGGGCAAACATGTGTTCACTAAGCCTTCGATCTCCCCTTAGCAGGAGCCCTCCTTCGGTGATTGAGAGGTCCTGTCGAACCGTGAACATGCCGAATAGGAACTCCCTAGCCCCCTCGGTTCTGTTGCGGGTGTGCGTCATGAATTCCTTCCAGTTACCTGACATGATGGCATCTTTTACCAGGTCGCAACAGGGGTCATTCTGGGTTTCTGTTGCAATGTCCTCAATGTTTACCGCTTTGGGCCTCATGGTGCGAACCACTTGGCAAATGTGTTCCTCCGTTTCTTCGGCGATCAGAACTTCCTGCTGAGTGGCTGGTCGTGGGTGTCTCGAAAGGAAGTCCGCCGGGTTGCCACTGCCCGGCTGATAGACGAGTTTGAAATCATATTGCTGGAGGTGTAGCAGCCACTTGGTGATTCTGGCCGGTGGGTGTGCCGATGACCCGATGAAGATTGATAGTAGGGGCTTGTGGTCAGTGATTGCCGTGAACTTGCGCCCATACAGGTACATGTGGAAATGTCGACACCCCCATAGTACGGCAAAGGCCTCCTTCTCTATGTGGGAGTACCTTTGTTCCGTTGCTGTGAGTGCCCTGGATGCATATGCAATCGGTCTTTTGTGACCTGCATCACGATTGCTCCAAGTCCTACTGGGTTGGCATCCACAAATAGTTCTGTCGGGAGGTCCGTGTCGTAGTAGGCCATCTTGGTATTAGTCGACAGGGAGTCTTTAATGCTCTCAAAGGCTTCCTGGCATTCCTGCCCCCAGTCCCACTTGGTGCTGACCTTTGTTAGTTCCCGTAGCGGTTCAGATAGGGTTGCTAGGTTTCGAATGAATCTGCCACAGTAGGTGGCCATTCCCAGAAAACTGCGCACTTCGGTGGGGGTCGCTGGGGGACTAGCAGTGTGGATGTCCGCCACTTTTTGTGGATCAGGTGAGATGCCGGTGCGGTCAAACTTGTACCCAAAAAAGGTTATTTACGATTTTAGGAACTCGCACTTCTCTAGATGGATTGTGAGTCCGGCTTCTTCCAGCCTGCCCAGGAGTGTCTTGATTCTCGTGATGTGTTCCTTGGTGTCTGGTGCATGTATTAGGATATCATCGCTCACGTTCAATACCCCTGGTATGCCTCTGATGACCTCCTGGATGGTCTGTTGCAAGACTTCCGCGGCTGATGAGATGCGAAACTCAGGCGCTTGTACCTCCTCAGACCTAGGTGGGTTGAGAAAGTGGTAATGTAGTGCGACTCTCTGTGGAGCTTGAGTTAGTGGTACCCCGCCTTTAGGTCTACCTTCGAGAACACACATGACCCCGTGAGGTCGGTGATGATTTCATCGATTGTTGGTGTTATGTGTCGTTCCCTTTTTATGGCCGCATTGGGCAGGCGCATGTCAATACAGATCCGGACTTTTCCGGGATGTTTGGGCTTCCTGGTGACCACCATCGGGGAGACCCACGGCGTTGGTCCCGTGACCTCTTCAATGATGCCGGCAGCTTCCAGTGACCTTAGCTCTTTCTCTACCTGTTCCCTCATGTGGAACGGTGTCCTCCGGTGTCTCACCGCACGTGGTTGTACTGATTGATCAATGTGTAGTTTGATAGTCTTTCCCTTGAGACAGCCTATCCCCTTCTGTAGCTTGGGGTGTTGCTTGAGAAAGTTCTCGACTTCGGCTGCGTTGTCAATGTGGCAGATGAATTTGACCACGCCCAAGTCTTCAACCGCATCTCCGCTCAGTAGGCTTTCGATTCCCGCCTTCACGACATATATCTTTGACCACACCTTATGTTCGCCATGTTCAAGAGTGGTGCGGAACTTCCCGATAACTGGCAGGGTTCTCCGGCTGCCGTAGGCAAACAGCCGAGTGTCTGTGGATTTGAGCTCAGGTGGTGGTGTTAGGGTTTGGAAAACACTGGTTGGCATGACGTTTACCGAGGCTCCCGTGTCAATGGTCATCTGTACGTACTGGCCTTGGATGGTGACCGTGCATTTTCGTCGCCTGGCGGTTCTTTGCGGTGGTACTGGCCCCTGGTTCCGTGTAGATACCAGGTATACCTTTCGGCCCTTTTCTTCGCTCTCCGTGCCTGCCGTTTGCCGTAGGGCTGAGAGATCATCCCCTTCCTCTTCCGTCGAGGAGTTGACTACTGCAACCCTCCTTGCACTGGCTTGCTTCTTTTTTTTCGGTGACCCCTTTTCCTGAGAGCCTTGTGGGGGCTGCAGTGGCGTGTTCACTGATCTGCACACTTTCACGTAGTGATCCTTCCTGCCGCACGCTCCGCACATGGTGCCTTGCGCCGGGCAGTTTCGCCTTCCATGTCTTTGGCCACCACACCACCCACATTCCGTGGGTCCTGGTACTCGAGGTTGCCACCTGTTCTGGGTGTGGCTGCCGCCACTTTCACCTCTCGTAAATTGTCTGTCGGAGATCTGGGCGACCATCGCTGTGGAGAGGGACGGCTGCAGTTTCTGTAGTGTTGCTTCCATGTTGGCGGCCCTGGAGTGGGCAAGCTCCCTCTGTTGACCCAGTTCCAGGATGCGTTGTAGAGGGATGCCTTTCTCACCGAGCACGAGTCGCCTCAGCTTCTCCGAATGTATGCCATTTATGATTTGTCTTCTGATCTCCCTCTCAATGTTCGTGAACTCACACGACATGGCCAGTTTCCTCAGCCTCGTGTGGTAGGCGTCTAGAGTCTCATCAGTGGCCTGGATGGTTGTGCAAAAAAATGAAAGTCTCATAGTCTGGATTTAGTTGCGGGAGAAAATGTGCCGTTGCACTCAGGTATGCGTCTTGGCCATCATCAACATTCAGGGAGTTGAAGATGCGTAGCACCTCGTCGCCCACACTGAGGAGTAGATGAGCTTTCATCTTTCTGGATGACGTGATGTCCTTGCATTCCATGGCCATCTCGAACTTTTGTAGCCATAACTGCCATCTGGGTCCACTGGACGATGGGTCGGTGAATGGGTCGAAGGGTTGGACCAGCGTCGACGAACTGCCCTGTGTGCGGGGTGGTGGCGACGCCATCGACAGGTTTGCCGCGATCCTGGACGGCGTGGAGGGTCCAGGAGTTGATGACCCAGCCGCCATGGTGTCACGTACCCTCGGTTTGTTGTTTATGCTGTCGTGCTGGCCTGATGTTGTCCTGCCTTATGGGTTCGTCCGCACTTTGCATTGAGGAATAGCACCATGGCTGCCTCCAAACATGGAATGACCCGCATTGTCTCTTCCCTTTATTTGGACAATTTACAGATGTATTGTTCAAATTTTCTTGCGTGTATATTTTTGGGAACTGCATTGTTCCAAATGTAACAATATATTTTGCTAAACATTATTTTGGTTTCTAGCTTTCAGGAGAAGCGGAGTCTGATTCGTTATGAATACAATATGTAAAGAAATTGCATTTGCTATATACAGAACAGAAAAGGTACATTATTAGCACTTTACAAGGGTAAATACAATACAGGCAAAAGGGGTTCATTTATGATTGCAGTCAATCATAGCAATTACATGTAAGAAACGGCGACACACAGGTAATTAATTATCTGATTGCGTATGCTTCTTACACTGCTCTTTCTGTAGTTACAAAGGGAGGAAAATAGAACGCTCTCTCGTATTCACACGTTGGCATATATTGTGTTGGTGGGGACCACAGTCCAATATACCTCGTGAACAAGGGATATAATCATGGTCCTTTGATGTGTTTATGTGTGTTCAAGTTTTTTGCAGATTGGTTAATGGGACATGAATCATTTTTCTCGGTTTGAAAGAATGTTATCTGCTCAAATGTGTGTGTATGGATTCCACTCAACATGTGTGCCGCCCCTCTGGTCTCATAAAGAATGAAGGATTATCAGCCTTAGGTCTTCATTATGTTCTTGATCAGGGAAGCAGCTGCCTGTGTCATTCCATTGAATAAATAAATAAATGTATGGAAACATTAAATCACTAGTGGGAAATTACCCATACAATGGATACATTTTGCTACACCCCTATTAGGTCATTGCCCATTTCCAATAGGTTTTTTAATTTTTTTAGACTTTTAGATGCTCCCGATTCAATCACCGCTGTCAATACTTGCTTCCCCATGGACCTGCATGCGTGCTGAGATGGACTGAAAGTGTGGTTCATCCTTAAAATGTGCCAAGGTTGGAGGCACCCACCTATAGCCCAAACCAGTTTAAGCAAGGATGAACAATAAATTGGCTCATAAGTGACCAGAAGTCATCATGAGGGTGGAGGTCCAATGCCCCTTGCCAATGATCTGCAGACCATACAGTCCTCATGTGGCATCATAACTTGAAGTAAACACAACAGTAATGAGACGATGAATGGATTCATGGTTTGGCAGGAGGAGGGATAAGTGTGCCCCAAGACCTAGCAGATGCATGACCTAGAATGGTCTCGTTTCCCGATTCTGTTTTGTGACCAGTGACCTATAAAGGCGAGGGGTCTGCTGGGTGGGTCAGGTTAGTGTGGTCCACTCTTGTTAGATTTAGGATAGATCGTACACAAGTGTTTCAGAGCATGAAAGGATGGGATGGATTTTCATTGGCTAGAAAGACAATTAGTAAAGATGCCTCAGCTTGCCATCACCCTACACTGATGCATGAGCCTGGTTTATCTGACAGTAGTTTCCTATTCTTCCCTCCTGGCAGTGGTTTAATAAGAAACCCAGCAGATGTTCAACTGTAGCACAAGGCTGTGTGTGCAAGACCTTACAAAGTACTAACTGTTCCACCTATTTTGTAGGGGGGTCGACCACCAGGCACACTTCCTGAAGGATCATTTAGGGGAGCAGGAAGCATTTAAACACCAGAGTAACAGTTAAGATATAAAGGGTATAATGTAGTGACAAAAGGAGTATACAAATAGAAAAGTTATATTAATTAAACAGTCGAACAAATCTAGGGATCCAAGCACGAGTAAGACTAGCATACAAGAATCAAATTTCACATAATTGATATTGGTGGTTTAATATAATGCTTGTGATGCAATAACCTGTACTGATCAATGCAGCCATAGTCTAAGTATATTGAAAATATTTGTGTGCAGAAACCACGGACAACATGAAGTTAGATATTTGGATATCCAGCCACCATTTGGTAATTGCTTTGTCCAATCAGAATATAGACAGAATCATGTTACCTGTTTCCTTCTTCTGTATCCTTCTTTTTTCTATCCTACTCCGCACTTTCTTTTTCTAATTTTCACCATTTACCCCTCTAATTCTGGCTGTCAACACATAAATATTAAATACATCAGTGCTTTTGCTATAGTCTGACAAAATTAAGTCTGTGGAGGCAATAATAGAAACACAGGCAAGTATTTTTTATTTGTGCACAATGGAACTGAACATGGACTCAGTTAAGGGCTTGAAGTCCAGCACCCATTGAGAGCTATGGTAGGGAAAGGGATTGACTTTCATGTTCTCTGCAGGTTTCCAGTTCCAAACAATGGGCTTGTTGAGAGATTTATCAAGACCGTGAAAGGCACCATAGATCATTCTGAAGAACACTTGATGAAACATTGGGTAATTCTCCTGCATGCTTGCTGCTTGTCAACAGACAGGTGCCAAAGATTAATTGGGGTTCAGCCGTTTGAGCTAATGTTCGGCCATCCTGTTAGGTGTCCTCCAAGTATTGAGCATGAGAGGTGGGAGGGAAACCCCCAAAGTACTTGGGTTAAGATCCAGAATAGCCAAGTACAAGAAACAGCCTACCAAGAATCTCAAGGATAGACCTGAGTTGAAGAACTATTGGCAGGCCCGGAGGGCCACTGTGAAAGAGTATGCTCTAGGACAGATGGTCTAGATTATGGAACCTTTCAAACCCAGTACACTTCTTTTGGCCTCATTATAAGTATGGCGGTAAGTGGTAAAATTGGAGGTAAATCTGTTACAGCCAATTTTACCATTACACCGAATCATGACTCCCAGAAAATTAATGCAAATTCTGCCAGCAGAATTACCTCGAGAGGTAATTCCTCAGAGAATTGGCGCAATTAGTGTCAGAGCTAATTCCATCCTCAGAATTATGGCCATAAACACAAAATGTATTTCTGCTTTATTTCCAAAATCGGTCATCATTCAGCCAAAACACAGCACAGTTACCTCCACCAAAAAGGTGGAGGTAAATGCATACAAGTGATTGAAATCAAGGCACAGCTGTACCAGATCCACTCAGGAGGAGTATTTAAGGCCCACACTTTCCCCAAACACACATCCAAGCAACATGCAGCTACAATTAGATGTCAATTATGGAATCCACAACCTCCTACTATACATCCAGCTAGAGCAGTATGCAAGACCCCAGCTGGGAAGGAAACAGGCACTACAAAGGCACAGGATACATGTGCTGTGGAGGGCACCCATATCAGGTGTACACCCATCCCCTTGGACACATACGGACAACCAATTAGTGACACTCTACCGTTTGAACTGTCCCACCATCACAGATCTGCTCACCCTGATCCAGGCTGATCTGCAGAGTGCCATCGCAATCAGAACTGCCATCCACCTGCTGAAGCGTGTGTCTGTTTTACACTTCTGTGCCACGGGTGTATTCCAGCAGACTGTTGGGACACTGCATGGGATGTCCCAGCCAGCTTTCTCAAAGATGCTGGACCACGTCCTGGATGTGCACATCAGCACATCTCCATGCCCATCACCCAGGCACAGGTGCACTCAGCAAAGACAAAAGGCATTTGTCTACACCATTGCCTATTTCCCACACATGTGGCATTGGAGCAGGCATACTGGAACAGGAAACAGTACCACTCCATGAATGTCTAAATGACATGTGATGCAGATATCAAAATCAGCCGTTGCTGCACCCAATACCCTGGAGTCATGCACAATGCCATGATACTGATAAACAGCACCCTACAGCATACATGGGCACACACAGAGGAAACCTTAACTGGCTATTGGGTAAGCAGTATTCAATATCAGTAAGACATATCACTGTGACTTGCATGGGGAACGGAATAAGGAGTAATGTGACACAAATACAAATCACATGATGCGTCACCAATAAAGCACTGAACAGATGAAGAGCCATGACTGACTTACCCCAGGACATATGCTGACCTCAGGTGACTACACAGGACATCCTGGCATGCAAGGTAACAGAACACAATCAAGGCACCCATCAAAGCCACTCCCTGGCAAAGCATGGTCATAGGATGGTACACGGCCTTCCACCATCTCAATAGCTACAACTGTATTGGTAACATCAGTGCATAGACATATGCAAAATGAATGACGTCACTGTGAATGACTGCAAGTGTAATATATTGGTCAATGCCCTCCACTGCATTGTAAGCAAGGTTCGGCAACCACATGCACAGATGTGCGCACATGGGTCAACATCACATCATGCTCATATACGTGTACCCTGATCCACAAACTACCATGTCTCACACTGTTGATTAATGTTTTGTAGGTGATGGAGGCTAGCCACAGTTACCATGGATGATGACACCTGTGAGGAACCCTGGTACACCACAGGAGACAATCTTTAATGAGGCCCAGAGGAAGACCAGGTCATGCATTGAGCGCACCATCAGATTTCTGAAAGCCAGATTCAGATGCCTTCGCAACACAGGTGGTGTCCTCATGTACAGCCCTGAAAAAGTTGGTAAGATTGTATTCATATGCGCTATTGTTAGGGAGAATTCTCAGGAATGTGCTAATTTCCCTTACCTTTTGAGACCCCCAGCACCTTTGATGGATTTCTAATATTTGATTTTTCTACCTGGGAAGAGTGTGAGCCTTTTTCCCACTCTTCCATATATTTCGATGTGTGTTTTACTTTTGTGTTCTTTGGATATGGAGTTTTAAAACAACTCCATAGGCATCATCTTTTTCCGTGTGTCATACAGCACCTTCAGTGCAGTGGCACAGGTGTGTCTTTCAGACTTCCCAAGGTTTAAATACCTTCTCTGGGACTGACTACTGTCTCCCAGAGCATGTAAAGTTAAATTGACTTTTTAAATTTACAGATCCAGCACACACTATATTGCTATAGGGTTATGGAGGGGTAGCCTAGTTTCCCCTGAGTCTAAACACTCATGTAACAGTCAAATCTTACTCTTTCCCACGTGAAATCGTGAAATGGCTGGTGGCAGTGGTTTTAAACAAACTATCATAATTTTTCCGACCTCGAACACCAGTAGCTACCAATCGGGTCAGCCATGTTTTTCAATATGGCGCCCAAGACCTATCTGTAAAAACAGACTCTGGTCATCTTTTTTTGCCATTTCTTTTTGGAAAGGTCCTTCTTGTGTTTGTCTCTGTGCGCCAAACCAGGTTTGGTCTGTTTGTTTGTTGGCCGTTAGCGGGCTTCAGTGCTGAAGCCCTCCTCTGGCACCTGAGTGCCTGTCATGGACATGATGTGAGGGAGGTGCCCGAAACTCCCTGTGCTTAGTCTCTTAGGAGACCTGAATGCACTCTGGCGTGATTGACCGGCTGGCTAGGCAAGGACAGCCACCCTGCTGTGTGAGTGAAAGCCAGGCTGGAAGGAATGGGAAAAAAATGTTTAAAAGCAGGTCTCTGGGACTTGGAAAGCAGAGACGACCACTGGAACAAAAGAACCGAAGACGAGCTGAAGGAAGATGACTGCTGCAACTCCTGGAAGAGCGGTGAAGCGCTGCTGCAGGTCCAAATTGCCTGACAGAGAAGCTCTTCTAGGTTACCTTCTTCCCTTGCGTTTGGTGGGAACAACCAACTCGTAAGCCGCCTGGACACCTTTCCCACACTGGTCGAATTTTCTGCAAAGTACTGTGGAAAACTGGATAGCCAGTGGCAAGGATACCAGTTCATGGTCTTTAAGGCACTCACACCTTAAACCGATGTTTTGCCAAGCTTGTGGACTCTTCCCAGGGCAGTGCAGGAACACCCCGACGTACTCCTTCTTGATCCCATGACTGAAGCTCAGGAACAGCGAGATCTGCTCAAACTGCCAGGAACAATTGCCTCAGCTACAGCTCTTTTTCACATTAAAGTTACTGTGCAAACGCGGTCCGTAAACCTTTTTGGCCACAGTGAAAGTTTGTGAAACTTTACCGACTTCGAATGCTTGTCCTTCCCTAAACCAACATCTAACTGTTTGTTTTACCAAATTGTTCTAAGATCTGTGGCAACGACTTAACCGTTTACTACCAGAATTGTGCTATTCCATACAAAGACGCTAAGCCATTGACTTTGGCCCAGGACTATGAACTGAATTGCTGGTTGTAGTTAACTGAAACCCTTTGCACTGCCTATGAAAGTATTAGTGATTCATTTCTTATAGCCTTGTCTTTTTACCCCTTTTTAAAGTAACTGAAGTGCCATTTTGCTGCCATTTCAGGGGAGCTGAACTTGTTCAGTAACATATTGGTTGTGTATTTGTAGTATATTAGTATATGATATTGAGCTGCTCTTGCTAGAGTAATGTTTTCCAAATGACTGTGTAAATAAATGTATATTCTTTTACCAATAATCCTTGAGTAAGTGTTTGTTTGAATCACTGTATTTGCTGGTCCTTTGTGGAACTTGTTCTACTGCTCACTTTACTCTTGAGATAAGTCTGGCTGCTCAGCCACTGCTACCACATTACTGTGTAGTACAAGCTTGTACCAAAGGTGAAATTGTACTGACACTTGTAGTCTTAATTGCATGTAGTGTTCCCCAAGGGTACTGCATGTGATTCTGCCTAACAGCTATGTTGCAGAGCTTGTGCATATGAAGGAACATTGAAATGCCTCCAGATGATGACCACCCCTCCAGCTCAGATGCACCTCAGACATCACTGTAGATTCACTGAATGCACATGTATCAACACCATGGAAATAGCATTGTACAAATAATCATGACTGAACTGTGTTTTATTTTCTGAGGAACGAACTCTGACCCCAATACAATCATCCACCCCACACCCTGATGCCCAACACAACCCACCCAACATGCTCACACCAATGCAATCACCCTCCCCACACCCTGACCCCCAACACAATCATCCAAACCACACCCGGATGCCCAACACAATCACCCACCCCACATGCTGACCCCCGACACAATCCCCACCCCACAGCAACAATCTGTCCCATGTGCTGCACACTAGTGCTCCCTTTTGTCCCCTTTTTGCACAGGCAGGGAAGCACAGTTAGTGCAGTTCTATGAGCGCTTGGCGGCATTCTGGCCATTGACCCTTCAGTAGGGGTAGCGGACACTGAACTGCCTTTCGCACTGCCCGAAGGTGTTCCATTGTCAAATTGATTCCCCTGGCCATGGTCACATGTGAGGTAGAGATCTGTTCTGCTAGGTAACTCACACTCTGGCTGATGAGGATCTTGCTGGCAATGCTATACACAGTGTTCCAGCAAAGCCGATTAATGGATCGGACAGCCGCCTTGTGTCCCCATGGATGACGTCACGCCTGGCTTGTAAATGGCCCAATTGCCCTTGTGTAATTGAACGCATTTCTGCCTGCTGTTCCTCTATCCCCTCCAGACACTCCCAAATGTCCTGCAAAGTGGGGCCCAGCACTGGTTGAGGGGATTGTTGTGGGCCCAGATGACATGATTTTCGTGGTCTCTGTGACTGGATTGAGTCATTCAAAACGGTCACTGCATTGCTTCCTTTTCAGGCAATGACAACATTCTGTTGAATAACTCGGTGGTAATGATAATTCCACTGATTATTGGCAGAATTACAGACACTATGTCTGTTATCAGGGGTGATTTCTCTGGATGGAATTACTGCCCGCCGTGTTGTGATATGGCGGAAATTCCACTACACACCACAGTGGTAATGGTAATTCGATGGAGGAATAAATACAGCCAATTTGAAGCCATACTAGTAATGATGGCCATGGTATGTTGCCTAAGTAACACGTGGTTGTAGAAAAGAGCAGTAAGATTTATTTAATTAATTGTATGTATTGGGTTTTTATAATGTGTTTCAAGGTGCAACAAAACAAGGAGGGGGGCAGAGATGACAAAACAAATGGTTCTACTAGGCCTTAGGACTCAGGGGTGCAGGCCCAACCAGACTAGTGCAGGGGGAGGGAGCCCAGAAGGGCAAGTGCAGGTTGAGAGGTGATCAGGGGAGACACCACAGGTGGAGAGTGAGATTGTGAAGAGAAAAGAGCCCAGTTGAACCTGAGAAGCTCATTCAATGTGGAAGGAGGTCAGCCAGTCCAGAGCCAGGTTGGTGATGCCAAAGGTATCACGAGCCGATTTATAAGAGTGGCATGACTGACCATACCAAAGGCAGAGGAAAGAAAGGTCAAGAACTATGAGAACGGAAGGAGAGTTGGAACCGAGATTAGAGAGCATGTCTTCAGAGGTGTTCAGGAGTCCAGTTTCTGTGCCTCAAGCAGCTCCGAAGTCAGACTTGTGGTCGTGGAGACATCCAAGAGATTCAATGTGGTGGATAAGCCAGGAGATGGCCAGCTTCTACGGGAAGCAGATAATGGAGATAGGGTGGTAGTTAGTCAGACAGGAAGGGTCGGCAGAAGGCTTTTTGAGGAGAGCGTGCACAAAGGAATGCTTGAGGAGTGAAGGGAAGAAAGCAGTGGCAAAGGAGTGAATGCAGAAATCAACCAAGGCTGGAACAAGTTAGACAATGCTGTCCTTGATAGTTCTGGAGGAGCAGGGGAGCACCTGTTTAGATGAGACTTTCCTAGAGCCGACTTGTCTAGAAACCTATCAGGTACTATGGGAGAGAAAGAGGAGAGTAGGAGGGAAGGGGGTGGGGAGGCCAAGGTTGACCTGAGAGTGGGTGACGGAGAAGGGGGTGGTGTAGAGGAGAGAAAGGACAGGATGTCCTGAGTTATAGTATGGAAGTGAGAGGACAGCAAAGTGCAGAAGGCCAGGGATGGCAGAAGAGAAATGGAGACTCCAGTAGGATTGGCAAGCCCCTTGCAGATTTTGAAAGTTCTGCTGTGTTGTTATTGGCCAGAGGGTTTCGCGGTTGGATATACGCCCTCTTCTTCGAGCAGGTGGAAGGTCTGCGTCGCTTTTGGAGCAGGCTGGCAGGCCAGTTTGTCAGAGGATGTGCTTAAAGCCTGCCAATTCTGTTCAGCTGCTCTGCACTTGCATTTCAGCAAGGCCAGGCTGAAGTCATACCAGGAGTTGCACTTGGAGGCACATTTCATGCAAATCATGACAGGGCAAGGATGTCCACAGTGTTGGATATGGAGAGTTTACATTTAGTAAGGGCTGTGTCCGAGTGAGAGTCAGTGGCAGGATTAGGAGGGGGAGTGAAGATGGCAGCAAGAGCAGCAACTGACATTCGTTACATCGGTCGAAATATGGAGAAGGAGACTGATAGTGCAAGAGGTGGATTAGTCGGGGGACGTAGGAGGTCCAGGTGAGAGGACCGGTGAGCATGATCAGACCAGGAGAGAGGAGTAATAGGAGACTTGGAAATGGGGATTTTTGCAGAGTGGAGAGCATCCTGAGTGTGTCAGACCGTAGGGAAGAATGGAGAGGGAAATGTTTTGGAAAAGTACAGAGCCTGCATTGGGGGCATCGAGGTGAATATTGAAGTATCTGAGGAGGAGAAGCTTGGTGGTAGAGGACAGGAGAGAAGAAGTGAGGTTAGCCCACTATGAGTGGAACAGGGAGAGCTGTCCCAGGGGCCTGTAGATTGTGGCCATAGCCAGAGAGAGGACAGTAGAGACGCAAACCCTGCAGACAAAGCATTCAAAGAGGAATATGCCTGAGTGTACCCGCTCAGGGAAGATCAAGGTCACTATCCTGTTAGACCAGAGCTTAGAGAGGATCTTGTAACCCTCAGGGAGGAGAGTTTCAAAATTCATGACAGAGCTGGCAGTGAACCTTGTATCAGTGAGAGTGAGGACGTCGAGGTCAAGGACTTCAAGGAGGTGGCAGATGTCAGAGTGTTAGATAGCAGACCAAGAGTTGAGGGTAGCTAAGTGGAGCAGGTTGCCACTTTTGAAGGTCACCCAAGGAGGGGTACAGGAGTGTGGTACACCCATCAGAGTTGGGAGAGGGGCCAGAAGGGTGGCAGAAGAAGGCATGGCAGGCGAAGGAAGGAGGTTGATGAGAGACGGAAGATGCCTATCAAGAAGGAGGTGGTTGGGCTGAGAGCCCTGGACCATGACAGTGCCATTTAGGTAGACATGAATGATGGCCCTAGAGGACAGGAAGGATACCAAGAGTAGTTCCCAGCAGGTGCCACCATTAATGGGAGAGGAAGAGAAAGGGGAGAGCACTGCAACTATATGCAGAATCCAAAGGTCCGTAAAGGGAACAACAAAGATAATGGTGTTGGAGGTCTGCCTGGAAGAAGCATTGACATAGGTGTCAGTGATGGGCAGACCTGGATTGGAGACCAGGGGATCTTTCTTGAACTTTTTCCTTCCATAGTTCCACAGAGGGATAGAATAGGTGATAGGATTGCAGTTAGAGGAGATAGAGAGAACCATTGAGGGACTGCACAGAGAGAAAGAAGGGGGAGAGAGGGAACGAGGGAGGCCTAGGTTACATCATGCCGCAGAAAAAATAAGACACCTAGAAGTGAGTTATCAGGATAGAGAGAAAATCTTAGATAGAGTGATAGAGGGAAAAGCCTAATTTTTAAACAGCATCCAATGTATGTAAAAACACACAAATTCAAATTTCCTAGAAGAGGGAAAAAGACTAATTTTTAAACACAGCAGCATATGTAAAAACACACAGATTCCTAATTTCCTAGAAAGAGGGAACATGCCTAGATTTTAACACAGAAGACAATGTAAAAACATGCAGATTCAACATTCCTAGAAAGAGGGGAAACAGCCTAGTTTATTTAATCACAGTAGCAACTGTAAACATACACAGATTTGACTATCCTAGAAGAGGGTAAGCCCCAATGGCTAAGTAACACAATTCACCTAGTGCCAGAAACGGATAACATAAACTGCAATGTGCAGCAGATTGCAAGCTTAGCTAAGGGGAGTAATAAGAGAGGATGGACAGTTAAATAGATAGTAATATTGGCTGTACCCCCTGCCCGTACCTTTCTTACATTGTCAGTTGCTGCTGGTTGATGGCTGCACAGCATGTTCCCACGGCGAACACCAGCAAACACACTCAGGAGCTGCAACTATGGGAGCTGCCCTTTGTCGCAGGCCCTTAGCCGGAGGGGGCTGCAATGGGTAATAGGCTGCCCTATGACACCTGAATAAATGGAGCAGCAGGCCCAATCAATACCCAGGGGAGGAGCTGGAGGCAGGGAGCAGGTTGGGTGCATGGCAAAGCAGAAAATGGGAAAGCAGGCTGAATAAGATCTTACATCCATCATAGCGGGATCAGATGAAAATTAAAACCTTTCAATTTAGTTTAAAGAGAGCAAGGCTTACAAAAATAGAGGATTCGCTGGGTCTGAGCAGCTGCTCACAAGTCAACTAACACATTGATACAGAGTCACCTACGCATACAGATAGGGTCTTTCATGTCAACCCCTTGAAACCACATTACAACAGCGGTAACTTGAAGTTGGTGCTGGTGACTGATAGTGAGTCTGAAGAGAAGACAGATCCCCTTCAGGTCTTGCTACACACGGAAGTCACAGATTAGTTTATAGAGGTGGTTAATGTAAAAATCTCCTCTATCCTGAGAGAACAGCATTGTCTGCTGGGCTAGTTTGCACGTCTGTTCTCATTGACTCCAGGTCACATAGCAAGGCAAGGGACGCCATTAAGGAGGATATTTCCAAGATGTAGGTTCTCGGGCATTGAGGTTTCCATAACCTATATGCTATCCTTGCATTGCTGGTTCCTAAAAATTACAACAATTGGAAAACTGGAGGCTGCTTGGACTGTGTAGGGGCTCTGTTCTGTGACCAAGACAGATGCTCATCCAATGCCACATGCAGATCAACCTATTGATATGATATGATATTATAAGTTGTTTATAATGTGCCTGTACACAAGTGTTTCTAGGCGGACAAGACAAGGAAGGGTAGATAGTGGGAGGAAAAAATAATCAATCTTACTAGGCCTTGTTTCATTTAGATCATGCAAGTCAGCGAGGGAGGGAAGAGGGGGTGAGAGTGCAATGGCAGAACGTGCTGCCAGGGTGGTGGCTCAAATAAGTGCAGAGAGGCAGGCGGCTGTAGACTTGCAGATACAGTCCCATAGTGGGTGGGAGGCCCAGAGGCAGTGCAGGGGGCTACTGGTCATGCAGGAGCCTGGTGCCCATAAGGTTCAGTGGGTGGCCAGGTAACAAGTTCGCGCAGCAGACAGGAGCATCTGTTGGGGAGAGAGAGAGAAGTCAGAAGCAAAAAGGAAGGTCTTGAGTTGCTTCCGGAACCTTAAGTGGTCCTGCTCAAGTTTGAGAGAGGCAAGGAGGCTGTCCAGCAGGAGGCACGGAGAGCCACCCCCCACCCTCTGCCTGGAGAACTGTCTGACCCTCAGAGAGTTGGAGGTGGATGAGTGAAGGGCTCGAGAAGGAAGATGCTGAGGTAGAGAGAGTTGAATGTAGTGTGGTCCCCGGACCCAGAAAGCCTTGTGGACAATGCAGAGGGTCTTGAACTTGATCCTTGCAGCCATCGGGAGCTAGTAGAGAGATTTCAGGGCTGGAGAGATACAATCTCCCGCTTGAGGCTTGAGGCCAAGGACAAGTCTTGCAGTCATGTTCCGGATTAGTTTCAAAGGGTTAAGAGTAGGGACAGGCAGATTTAGAAAGTGGCTGTTGCAGTAGTCCAGCCCAGAGACAACCAGCACCTTGGAGACAGTGAGCTTCTGGGGGAAAATGAGAAAAGGAATATTAACTCTGAGGAGGTGCCGCTTGCAGTGTGACCTCTTATAGATGTTAGAGATGTGAGGAGAGAAGGCGAGGGTGGAGTCAAAGATGACACCAAGGTTCTTTGCCTCACAGGAAGGTGCGGGTGGAGGGCCCAGGGTGGGCGGCCAGAGTGCCAGAGGGAATGCGGGAGCAGGGGTCCCAACGAGAAGGATTACAGTCTTACTGGCATTAAGGCAGAAATCTTTGGAGGCCCGCCATTTCTGAATCTTGGATAGACAGTCAGGAATGAGCAAGAAATAAGAGGAGGCTGAAGGTAGCCGGAAGGAGAGCTGAGTGTCATCTGCATAACATGGAAAGTTAAAACAGAAGATAGAGATTAGTCGGGCAAGAGGAGCCAAGTAATGGTCGAAGAGCCAGGGTGAGAGATTAAAACCCTGGGGAACACCACATGCGGAGAGAAAGGTGGGAGAGAAAAAGGACCCAATTTGGACCTCGGAGTGTTTCATCAGAGAGAAAGGATGTAAACCAAGCTAGGGCCTGACCTGTGATTCCCAGGTTGTCACAGAAATGATTGATCAGGATTGCGTGGTTGAACATATCAAAAGTAGAGTATAGATCAAGGAGAATGAGGACAGAAGGATGGTTAGAGTTGAGATTAGAGAGCAGATCGTCACAGGTGTTCAGGAGAGCAGTTTCCATGCTTCACGCCACTTGAAAGGAAGACTGGTGGTCATGGAGACAACCCAAAGATTCAGTATGCAGAGTAAACTGGGAGATGGCCAGCTTCTCCAGGAGTTTGCCCAGTAGAGGAGTGAGGCAGATTGGGCGTTACTTTGCCAGAGAGGAATGATCAGCAGTGTGCTTCTTGAGGAGGGTTTGCACAACATAGTGCTTTAGAGGGGAAGGGAAGGTTCCAGTGGCAAAAGAGTGATTGCAGAAATCTGCCAAGGCTGGAGCGAGGGTGTCAATGTAGTCCTTGATGGTTCTGGAGGAGCAGGGCAGCACCTGCTTTTTCAAGAATTTCATAGATGGAACTTGTCTAGAAACATCGATGGGAGTGAACACGGAGAAGAAGGATGAAGGGGGAGGAGAGACAGCCAAAGAGGGGCTCGGAATGGTAGAGGGAGAGGGTGGACAGGATGTTCTGAGTTTTAGTGGTGAAGTGTGAAACCAGTGCCATGCAGAGGGCCTGGGAGGAAACAGGAAAGATGGAGACTTCAGCAGGATAACCCTGCTCCTTTTAGATTTTGAAATGGTTGGACGAGTTGTTGGAGGCCACAGAGATGCAGGCTTTGATATAAGCTTTCTTCTTGGACAGGACAGAGAGTCTATATTGCCTTTGGAGCAGAAGAGAGGCCAGTTTGATGAGAGAATGTGACTGATGCTCTCCACTTCCTCTCAACTACCCTACACTTGTTTTTAAGGGTGCTGAGGTTGGAATCATACCAATAATTGCACTTGCACGTGGGCTTCAGATTGATCCTCATGACAGGGGCAAGGATATCAAGATATTTAGAGATTGAGAGATGCAGGCTGTAGAGGGCTGTGTCAGAGTGTGGGTCAGCCACAGGTGAACGAGGAGGAGAGAAAGTAGAGGTGAACGCCTCCTCTGACACACGCTTCATGGGCCGGATGACTGAGAAAATGGGTGGTAGTGCTGGGGTCAGCTTTGCCTGGGGGACAGAGAGCGACGGGTGAGAGGAGAGAATAAAGTGGTCAGTACCGGAGAGAAAAGTGGTTAGAGGATTGGAGAGGAAGATGTCTGATTAGATAAGAACATCCAGGGTGTGTCCAGCAGAGTGTGCCGGGCCAGAGGGAAGAATAGCGAGAGAGAGAGAGAGAGTTGCAGAGATTGCAAAAGATCCAAGAGGGGTGGTCTAGAGGCGTTCAGTGGATGTTGAGATCTACGAGGAGGAGAAGTTGAGAGGTTGAGGCTAGGAGACGTCATCCCACTTGGAGAGGAAGAGGTCGACCTGGCCAGGTGGCCTTGAGATGGTGGCCACATTATGAGAGAGGCCAGGGGAGAGAGACAGCCTGCAGACCAGGCATTCAAAGGTGGAGTAGGCCTGAGTAGGAATGACAGAAGCAGGGTTTCACTCTGGGAAGATCAGGGCTACTCCACCACCTGGACGGTTGGTTCTGGGTTTGGGGAGGATATTGCAGCCCTCAGGGAGGAGAGTGTCCAAACCCGTGACAGAGCTGGCCATAAACCATGTCTTGGTGAGAATGGGGACATCCTGATCAAGTTGTTTGAGCAGTTCGCAGATGTCAGAGGTGTGTTTGACAGCAGAGTGAGTGTTAAGCATTTGAAAGACTTCCGTGGAGGGGTGCAGGCATGAGGTATGTCCTGCACAGGTGGAAGAGGTGCCCGACAGTGGGCAGAGGAGGAGGAAGGAGATGTCAGAGCAGCCATAGAAGCAGTGGAGGGTGACATAGAGGTGGCAGAAGAGGAAGGTGGCAGGGGAACCAGTGAGGTGTAGGTAGGAGTAGCGGGAGAAGGAAGGAAGTTGAAAAGATGCAGGAAGTGTCTATCAAAAAGGAGGTGATTGGGGTGAAGGCCCTGGACCAAGATGGTGCCATTCAGATAGACATTAATGATGGTCCTGGAGGAGTAGAAGGGGGCCAGGAGGCCCTCCAACCGAGTGCCACCATTAAAGGTAAGAAAAAAGAAGACAGAACAGAGACCATATGTGGGGTCCAGAGGCCTGGAGAGGGAACAACAAATAGGATGTTGCTGAGGGTCTGACTGGGGGAAGAACTAGTGTAGGTATCAGCGATAGGGAGACCTGGGATGGAGACCAGTATATCCCTTTTGAGCTTCTTTCTACCAGACTTAGTGAGACAGATAGGATAGGAGATATAATAGCAGTTCAAGAACATAGGGGAAACTGTGAGCACCATGGAGGGGTGCGAGGTGGAGAGCAGGAGAAGGCAGGCAAAGCAAACTTGGGTCCTTCCTATCATCTATCTGCCTCTCTACGTGTGGTGTTCCCCAGGGATCTAACCTCTCACTCTGGCTTTTCAACCTATACTTGGCAACTCTTTCCCACTGCATTACCATTTTCTGTTCAAATTTCCAGCGCTACGCTGACGATACTCAACTTATCTTCAGGCTATCATCGGCCACCTCCTCTTCTTCTCTCATCTCTGATTGCCTTACTGCCATTCAAGATTGGTGTTTCGCTAAGACTGAAATCCTCCTCATCGGGACACCTTCTCCATCCTTCCCCTCACTCTCGGCCGGCCTCCCTTGGCCCTCCTCCAACCCCCACCTGCAAGGCTAAGAACCTTGGGGTCATCTTTGATTCTACACTTTCCTTCTCTGCCCACATCTCTGAGGTCTCTAAAATGTCAATCTTCCTACTGCACCTCCTCAGAGGTACTCTACCTTTTCTCTCTTTCCCCCAGAAGCTCACTGTCTCCCAAGCTCTGGTTCTCTCTAGGGTGGATTATTGTAACAGCCTCTTTCTAAATCTACCTGCCTCTCTCTCTGCCCTCTGCAACTGATCCAGAACAGGACTTCAAGACTTGTCCTTGTCCTCAAGCCCTCCGATTGTATCTCTCCAGCTCTGAAATCTCTCCATTGGCACCCAGTGGATGCAAGGATTAAATTTAAAACTGTCTGCATTGTCCACAAGGCTTTCTGGGGCCTGGGACCAAAATATCTTCAGCTATCCCTCTATAAATACCTCCCCTCTTGAGCTCTTCGCTACTCCCTCAGGGTCAGTTGTTTTTCTAAGAAACAAGCTGGGGGTAGTTATCTGTCTTCGGGTGGGGCCTCCCTCTGGAACAGCCTCGCTGCCACTCTAAAACATGAGGAAAACCATCTCAGTTTTCGGAAGCACATCAAGACCTTCCTCTTTGCTTCTGCTTTCTCCCCCTCTCCTCTTCTGATCTGTTCTCTCTTGGCACCTTGCATCGGGACACCCTTTGTCCTCTGGTCCCAGGTACCTGCTCACCATGCCACCCTACCGCACTGCCTCCAGGCCACCCCTTTGTATCTGTACCAATACACCCCCCCTTTTTTTCCCTCCTGCACTTATCAGACTCACCTTATCTGCTGCCTTAAACCTAGCACTTGCAACTTGGCTGCACTACCACTTTGTGATGATTTTATTATTTATTTATTTTATTATTATTTATCCTGTTTCTCCTTTGCTCTGCACTTTCCACTTCCTCCTCCATTCCAAGCACGTTTCCCCTCCCCCTCTCCCATGCACTTGCACATTCTCAATGTCACTGGGCCTAGTAAGATCGTTGTTTTGTTCTCCCCTGTTTCCCTCCCATGCCTTGTCGTGCTCAGAAACACCTGTGTATGAGCACGATATAAATAAAATATCATATCATTAACATATCCAGCAGGAGGGGGTGGGGGAAGTCACACACTAGGGGCACCAAAAGATGAAAGGCACAAGAGGAGGACAGGTACAGTGAGTACAGAGAACCGAAACCACAATGCTTGTAGTTGTGTGGGAGGACCTAAAGAGAAAGAGACAATATGTGTGATAATTCAATAGAGACCACAGGGTGGGAATATGAGTGAGAGTGGAAATGCAATACAGTACAGAATATGCAGAACACTAGTATCCCTGGGGGACCTAAATGAATAAGAAGAGAAATGCAACAACGCCACAAATATATAATAAAATAAAATAGTTACAAAACAATAGAGAGTGAAAGGGGAATGCAAATACAGTACAATATATGCAAGATATTAGTAACCCTGGGGGACCTAAAGGAGAAGAAGAGAATACAAGGACCCAAGAAATGTGGGGAATGCATACAATGAGATGGGTGTGCAAGGCCGGGACTAGCAGAGCCTGAGTTGCGGCTGGACACGCACATGGAGAGGGGAAGAGAGGGGAAGGATATGTAAGGCCGGGAGAAGCAGAGCCTGAGTTGAGGGTCTGAAGCTCACGTGAAGTCGGGAAGTGAGGGGAAGGACATGCAAGGTCAGGAGAAACAGACCCTCAGTTACTGGCAAAAGTGCACATGGAGACGGGAAGAGAGGTGGAGGATGCGCAAGGCCAGGAAGTTGTGTGGAGTGCAGCAGTGCTACTCTCCCTGCCCACACCTTCTTACCTTACGGACGTGGATGGATGGAGTGTCATCTATGCTCACAATATCTGCTGCCACGCCTTCGCTGCCAAACACCTGCGTCACAAAACAATACACCTTTGACTTGCAAGGGCTTTGCCGCAGGGGGTCCGATCGTCAGCTCTTAAAGGCTTGGGAGTTTGGAAGAATGCTTTGCATGCTACGTGTCGTCGGGCAGCATCTCCTGGTTACCTGCGTCACACAACACTGCAGCCTTGTCCTGCGAGGGCTTTGCTACAGAGAGTCCAGTCCTTGGTTCTTAAAGGCTCGGGAGCAAGGAAGTTGTGGTGTGTGCTACGTGTCACAGGCAATGTCTCCTCCATACCTGCATCACCCACACAGTGGCCTTCTCCGGCGTAGCCTTTGCCGCAAGGGGTGCGATCCTCGGTTCTTAAAGGCTCAGGAGCATGGAAGTTGCGTTGCATGCTATGTGTCGTTGGGCAACATCTTCTGCATACCTGCATTGCACAACATTGCAACCTTGTACTGCGAGGGTTTCGCTGCACAGGGTCTGATCCTCGGTTCTTAAAAGCTCAGCAGCGTGGAAGTTGCGTTGCATGCTATGTGTCGTTGGGCAGCGTGCCCTGCATACCTGCGTTGCACAACACCAAGGCTTTGTCCTGCAAGGGCTTTGCCACAGAGGGTCTGATCCTTGTTTCTTAAAGGCTCGGGAACATGGAAGTTGTGTTGCATGCTACGTGTCATCGGGTAACATTTCCTGTGTACCTGCATCGCACAGCACCGTGGCCTTGCCCTGCATGGGCTTTGCCGCGGAGGGTCTGATCCTCCGTTGCTCACAGGCTTGTGAGCGTGGAAGTTGCATTGCCTGCAGCCTTGTACTGCGATGGCTATTGATGTTATGTGCTGCCAATTACATAAGTATCTTTTTCCTGAGAACTGGTTGCTGGCAAGTTGGCGTGGTTGACAGAGTAAGACAAAGGTCCGCATTTTTCACAGCAGTGGGCCACTATCATTTCACTGTTATGCTTTCTATGTTAAAATGTGCCCTTTCAACCTTTCATTGAATGGTAAAGCAGGCCGTGTGTGGTCCAGAGAACTTCAACATTACATTTCTGGATGAGGATGCTGTCATTAGCTGCACCAGAAAAGACCATCTTTGTCATCTGAAGCAGGTGCTTGAAGCCATGCAGATTGATGGCTTGACTATTAAGGCTTTAAAGTAGAAACTGGTACTTGACATATTTAGAACACCAGGAAAGTGACTGTAAGAAACATCTTCTCAAGGCAATGGTGCAACTGGTACAGGAATGGGTTATTCACATACATTTACAATTGGGATACACAAACATTTAGACTTTAGTGGGCTTACACAGATAACCAATTCACAGACTCTAGGACACACCCAAAACTCCCTGACACACACCTGGGAATGTCCACTTTCTTTGATCTACTACCAGCACTTTGCAGAAGCATATCACCGTGCACATCCTAAACTCTCTTCTACCCTAACATACCATGCATACATGTGCACAATAGTATGTTAAACGTATGACTGCAGCACAATTGTATAATTCTTTATGAATCACAAGATGTTCGTTGGTGAATTAGGAGTTACTTATACATAAAGTAGGTATAAAGTTGATACCTTTTCCAGAAGTATGTCACACTTAAAATGATGAACAAAGTTTCTGAACTAGACAAATACTTCCAGACAATTTGAAACTGAGATTGGAGTAGGTTTTGTAACAATAATAGGTTGTCAGCCAACATTACTCATGTTAAAAACCAGATTTATATTGCATAAATTTGCTGGCACCCAAAATCATGTTTGAGTGACACCATCCAAATCTTACTTTTAGCACCGCTTGTGAACATTAGGTGGAAGAGGGAACTCAGACATCCACTTTCATAGTTTGATTATTTGGGATAAATAGTCATCCATAAAACATATGTATCCATGAAATATATATATAAATATATATATATATTTTGTGGCAAACCAGAAAAAGGAGCCAGATCGAAGACTTCATTGCAAGGCTGTTTATTTTAAAATGGAAACATGCCTATCTGTCCCTATCAACAAGAGGGATTTCCATGCCGGATTTGCATGCTGGAACTTATTCACAATCTGGCCCTATCACTTCAGGAGAAATACACCATACAAACAAGCCAGAACAATAGCCTCTTAGCTCAGGCTTCATCCGGCCAGTGTTATTTGGACCTTTCTCGGGGTATTGGTCACAGTTCAAAACAATGTTCTTCACAAATTCATCAAAGAAACGTTTTCAGCTCTCTCTTTAGGTTCCTCAAGAAAAGTTGTACATCTTTTTACTAATTAAATGCCTCAAGTTCTTTGAGTGGAGTAATGATTCTCTTAGTCCTTCTGCACCAACTTATTTGTTTCCTTTCCATTAGTTTTATGCCTTGAACTGACTGATTGAACCCTGTAGGTTGCCTTCTTCTCACAGTTTGAACAATCACACTTAATTCTCTAGGGCTCTCCAGACCGCTCTAGCTCTCTGGCTTTTTTAATTATTGTGTTTGTACCTTTGACCTCTGCCACCTTTCAACATTCAGATTTGTAGGAATCCCGTAATCCTCCTTTTAATTTTTTGCTCTTTTGCTGATTGAGTGTGCTCCAGTGAAGTGGTGTCTTAGCAGGGACACGGCTGTTCTCCACTCTCATTGGTGTTGCCATCTCTTAAGCATTTGATTCCTGTATCTTGCCTGGGGTGGCACACTCAGAAGTCCGTGCCCTGAGGGAGGAGGATGTGTCACTCCACTGATGGTTGGTCTCAGCATCTGTTCATGGGCATTGCCCTTTTCAGGGCCGGCCACTCGTCTCTCTCTCATCTCTTGGATCCTCCATGCCACTGTTAGTTCCACTGTGTAGCATGCCTCTGCCGTCTTAGACGTTCCCACATCAGAGGCTCACCTCTGCGTAAGATTCTTCTCTCTGCAGTCAAGGTTTCTCATCTCTTTAGTCTCACCACTGTACTTAAAAGGGGTGTGTTGTTCTCCATCAGCTGCTAAGTTTGTGTAGACTGCAGCATTATCTTGAGCCAACATTAGGGACATAATGTTTATGTGTTTTGAATGCAGACCAACTGAAACAACATCAGTCATTTAGATTCCCATATAGGCAGACAGACAAGGTATTCTTTATATGGATTTCCGGATAAGAATGGGAGTCATGGTCATCTAGAGCGGAGTCTCACCCAGTGAGGTTCCGCTTTCTCAAACCCCTAGGGAGGGTTTTGCTGAGCGGGCTCACCTGCCTAGCCTCAAAGGGAGTCGTTCCCCATCATCATAACATCACAGTATAATAGGACGCTTGGCATCAATAACACTTTGAAATATTCAGAGCACACTTCATAATAATTACATATTAATGTCATACAATTATCCATTAGAAGGAGCTCTTCTTTTCCATGTGTGATGCAAAAAACAGGCAAATCAAAACTTGCTAGTTACATCAGTTAGTTACAATATAAATAAAGAAGCATTGCCAGTGCAAACGGTTTGGGCTTTTGTATAGGCATTGGACAGGCACTTACCAGGCACTGCCATAGTGGTGTTGACTGGCCATTGATGGTAGCAGCTGCAACATGGTGTGAGTACCTGGGCATCTAATAGCAGTGCTTAGCAAATACCAAAAACAAACAACCTAGCCAAAACTGTTGGCTTTGCCAATGCTTGTTTCATGCAGGACTTCAGTGGGGGGCACGCATAGTGCTTATAAATCGGGTGGCTGCAGGCAGACCTAGTTAAGACATGTTATTTATTGCACCAGTATCGGGTTAAAGCTCCAATTTATTAACTCTCAAAGGACTGCTTTGAAAAAAAAAACTGGTAGGCACATGGAGTGCAAAGCTTGATAGTAAGGCTTGATTAAAGCGAGCTCTAAGAATTCCAATGAGGAGGTGTTTTGGGCAAGAAGGGGCAGGAACTGTGTGGGTATGGCCATAGGGATTTGAACGGCCATGGGCAGCCAATGACGGCAGCCAGTGTTTGGGCAAATAACCAAACAAACAAACCCCATATGCCATTTTCCTCCTCATATGCCATTTCTCCCTATCTGTACTCTAATGCAATAGTTTCAGCTTAGCGGTGGTGCCAGCACCACCTAATAGTCAAACTAAAAAGCAGGTCACCAAACCAGAAGCCAGAACTTGTGAAGAGATCAAAAAGGTAGAATGTCTGTACATCTATATACAGTGGACAGAAAAAAAAAAAAAAAAGGACTAGGGTTTCATTAGCACCACAGAGACAAGTAGCATTTTTCAGAGACCCAGGAGCCCATCTTCTGGTTACCGCCTTGACCTGCATCGCGTTCAATCTAGCACAGGGCAGTAAAGACATGTGGTAAGAATTTGTAACAAAATATGGAGCCATCCCATTATAGGGTGAGAGTGGGAGATATTGACGTACCGTGGGTGGTTGAGAACAAATGTTTTCTCTATTGAGACAACCGTTACACCTACGTGTTCAACCCTAGAAAGACGAACATTAATGACGTAAAAGCCTTGACTAAGGTGTAAGGCCATTTTTAGCTCATTCTCCATCATTTGTATGGTGGAAAGGAGTGACGGAACACAACTTGCGTTCCGGCCGCCTCCCTTCATCTACGCCATACAAATGCTACAACATTTGCACAGGCATGGATGTTCATGCCGGCGTAAATGCTGGAGAACCCTATGTGGCCCATCTGCTGTATGCACCAGCTCAAAGCAGCTGGACCCATAATGATGCATTGTACATGCTGCCTGCCATGCGAGGATGCCAGACAGTGTTTACTCACTTTACACAGCTAAGTGCAAAAGTGCAGGGCAAAAGGAGGCGTGCAGACACGTACCTCACCTGTCACCCTGCACCTTTGCACTCCACTGTGCAAATGATGAACATTTGGTGGTAGGGAGTCGTTTACATTACAGTGCCAACATAAAGGCTCACCACTGTCAAATTACGAGTTCAGGAACATGAGCTCCGGTGTGTGTCGAGAAAGAAGATGCATTAAAACCTGCACTAGAATGCTGGAAAACTGCTAATCATTCCAATTGCAGTCCTTCCAGAGAATAATCATTCATATGGCATGGATCTACCAGTACTTACTTGTCTGTCAAATCATCCTTCTCTGAATACAGCCTCTTCTTCTTCATCTGACACCTTCATCTCTCACAACCTCCTCTTCCAGGGCAACACACAAAGGAGGAGCTTAAGCACAGCAGACGCCGTGCAGCAGTTCATCAATGGCAATGATGCAATGATTACTTCTTCTCTTTGACCTTGTTTTAATTGAGGGTCAATTTCTGGCTCCCAGCCTCAGGCTAGTTACTGATATCTTGAAAGTTCACCACCTCTGTGGAATAGCAGTAGTTAAATGACATGCCATGGACTTTTAAAACAGTTCCCAATTCATGATGCACTGTTTGCCCGGATATGAGACCCATTGTCTCAGCAAGTGACCTTAGGTTACATTTTTATTTGTTCATCCTTGACCCCAAAGCTCTCTTAATGGTGTGGCATTAGACACAAAGCCTGTTGACCGTACATAAGGTTTTGCCTGAACCAAACGCACGGTGACACAAGAGAATGTGCCAGTGTTCGTATATGCTTATATACACCTCATGCATGCAACACTAGTGTGAAGTGGTTTTGAATCTTGGCTAGGATTTGGGGGATGCATGTATACCCCCTATGCCGATATCATTTTGAACAATCTTGCGTTTTTATTTTATTGTGTTGCTTTTTGTTTCCGCATTGGGGAATTTAACAAAAGCATACGTACTGTAAGGAATATGGGATTGAGCATTATGTTTTTTTTAGAGAAGGAATTCTATGTTGGAGCAGAGGTTACATGTGCAGCGAGCTATGGTTAGGGTTTGTGTCCTGGGTACCTATGTTGGGCAGGCACAGGTTCAAAGGCCCTTTTCAAGCAACACCGCTTTTTAGTTCCTAGTCCACAAAGGGCCACACTTTGCTTGAGGCCACACTCCTCGCATCCAAGCCTGGCATATGTCTGAAATATGTGTTCATGGCTACACACCTGTTACTGTCAGCATGAGTGTTGTAAAAATGTAAATGCCCGGTGCACCTTATGCACATAGTGAATCACTGACACAACCATTTTATAACATACACAGTCATAAAATCAAAATTGTTGTGGTCACTCTTTATGCTCTCAACGTTTTCTTTGATGTTTGCAAACCGGCCAGGAACCCCCATTAGTGTTAATTGACCCTATCCCATTTCTCATAAGGGTATTTTAAAGGAGTACAAAATTAAACAATGTGTAAGGTTATTTCAGGATTTGATAATGTTCTTTGATCAGTAAACAGTGGAACATTTCGTATTATGACACCACCAAATATGTTCAAGGAATAATTATAAATCAACATTGCACAATTTTACAAAGAGTCCATTTGCAATGTTAATACAGCACCATTTTGTTAATTTTTATTTTTTTTATTTTATATGGTTCGTTACAAACCTTTAAAATGTAATCAACATATCAAATATATCACAATTTATCATCAACTTCAGTCAAAGAAATCATAAACAATATTTTAAAAGTTATAAAAATTGTTATGCACTACTTCAAGTCGGATTTCTTGCTCCGAAATGAATGTGTAAGTGATTTCAATCTGGCACACACCCAAGTCAAAGCCCAGCATGTAGTGCAAACCTGAAACCCTTATTTATTTGTGTCTATAAATTCAATATGCAGAGCGATATACCACTCATATCACACCCTTCTCCTGGAACCCCTCCGGTCACACTGAACCAGGAATCAGGCTAGTTTGCAAAGTTAAATATTTATTTATATATTTAAAATGTTATCACAGATTTTATTATAGGTACAGAACAATCACCAATCGGGTGACAGAACACTGAATAATATCTTTAATACAATAGGAATAAGTAAGAGCAAAACAAATGCAGCACAGAAAATAATACTTTTGTATTGGTTCAGATCAGATAGCACTATGGTTAGAGGTTCCACCTGAAACACCCATCAACCCCCAATAGGATATGTAAAGAGATGGCAGGGGAGAGCAGGTATTCAGGAATGGCACAAATCAAACAGAATATCAGTTCCACTTCCCCCCCGCAAACACAAGAGAAAAACGGAATTGACTTCTCAGCTGTCAGACTGGCTTTCAAAATTGTCTTTAGAATGGACTGGGTAAAAACACCAAATATGGTCAAAAACACTGAAATTGTTATAAATTCCTAGGGGAGCCGCTTTGAACAGTTGCACACAATCTCAAGCAATGATTTGGTCAGCAGAAAACAATTGAAATCTTAAGGTCCAAGTCGGAAGCAGTTTAGAGCTATTTCACATGTGTAAACCTCTCGATTTTTAAAATCGTGGCAAACTTTTCATTGCGCGATATTTGCGATAACAGGAGAATCACACTGATTTGCTACATATGGATAGCTAAAGATGTCAGGTACAAGTAGGAGTTGAAATTTCGTTTCTATCACAAAAACTGAGGGAGTTATAAGCGTGAGAATGGAAAACAGAAATGCAATTTTGAAAATGACAAATGGGTTTGCTTACACTAGAGGATGACTATGAAAAAAGCGAATACCACACAGGGATCTTACAGGCACTTGATCAGGGTGACCCACCTGCTAAGGAAACTTGACTTCTTCAAATGAGAAGATGGTTCTAACAATACTGGTTCTGAAGGAAAGATAGGATGGGTTTGAGATAAGGATAAGACAATGCAAAGATACTCCTAAAAATACTGGTTCTGAATGCAAGATAGGATGGGTTGAAAATAGGCATAAGACAAACTAAATATACTATGGGCCACAGTTCTTTGTATTAATACTCACAGGATAATTATCTAAATGGGGCCGTCACTTCTGATCATGGATTGGGTCTGGTCTATGAAAGACAGCACATCAGGCATGGTACTGGTTCAGCGATGTCGTTCACCAGATTTGCACATGATCTGCCCTCCTAGTCTGTGGGTATTTGAATCAGCTGGATGGCGAGTTCCTCAGGAAAGCCTAGTGGTGGCAAGCCAGAGAATTTCAGGATACTGGTTCAAAATTCCTTCTCACACCACCAGCACTTCACTGGGGGAGAGAATACATTTGAGGATGTGGGCCTTGCTGGAAATCAATGGTCCCTATTGCTGGCAAGAGATTTTGCACCTGGATCTGGAAGAATATTAAATAGGGATGTAGGACGCTAGATCATAGTGCTTTGCCGGAAACAGGAAAGTGGCTGGATCTGTGAGTCCCTATGTGTTGTTAGATGTCTCTATTTATGCTTTAAAATGACATCCATCACAAAGGGGGTGTATGGGCCGGCTTAGCTAAGCTTGCCTCTGTGAAAGGTGATTGGGTCAGAGTCTACTCTCTGCCTTGATAGGAGGAGAGAAACAGAGTGTCATCTTTATGGTATAATTTTATGATGCTGAGAATCCACCCCTAGCCACTGGAACACAAAGGGCCTCCTTCTGAGTTCGGAGGTAACCACGCCGCTATTTGCGGCATGGCTGCCTCTGAACTCGTCCAAACTCCGGCCTGGTGAATGGAGTAATTACCGGTCCATTCCGAGGTCGGAGGGACCGGTAATTCCCCATTCACCAGGGCCATTCCCTTTTCCCATTTGAGCCCCCATAGGGCTCAATGGGAAGGCAGCAATAACGGTACCGTAATTTACGGTACCGTTATTGACCCTGGAGTCCCTTTGTGGGTCCCGTCCTTAACGCCTGCTAAAAGCAGGTGGTAAGGAAGGACCCGCAAAGGGAACTCGTAGTAGGTCGGTAAGGGTTTAATGGCACCGGTCTCGTTACCGGTGACTGTTAACCCTTACCACCCTACTCGGAATGAGGCCCAAAGTCTAATTTTGACAAAATACATATTTACACATGTGCAACCTCTATAAAAATCACATACATAGATTGCATATTTTATGGAGTATCTGCTCATCAATATTCCACAGCTCTGAGACTTTGTTTTGACTTTCTGCAGAATTTTGTCCATTTTGTAATGAGAACATATTCCGATATTTCTGTAAATTTCCACAAATATGCATGTTTACCCCGGGAATGTGTGTATAAAGTTTCACCATTCTAGCAGAAATTCAGTCCCCATAAACCCACATTTAATGCCATTCCTGTTCAGAATAAGCTACATGGTTTTACTAAATTTTCAAAGATTGTGCTAAAAATTAGGTTAATTAATCTGCCATTTTCAGATTTTTCACCTCTTCTGATAATAAGTTATAAACCTTTTAAAAATGTCCATTACATATGCTATTAACACCAAATGGTCACTATTTGTTGCTCCTTGATGCCTGTGGTAGCCCCCTCCTTTGGAATGTTCTTCTGTCAGCCAGGAGTTTCCTATGCTGCAGCAGTTTTACGACCTTTCACACCCTCAATATCCTGGGTTGGAGGATGTCCATTGTTCAGTCCTGGGCTAACCAGCAATAAACCCAGTGAGTTTCTGCTGAGAGTTAGGCCCTCCTTCTGGGAGAAAAACCTGCTTTTCCAGTTCATGCAGCTTCAGCCAGGCTAATTAACTTTTTAAACCCAGCAAAAACCAAAATTGTTACATCAACCATAAATACATTTCTTTCTTGGACTTAAAATCTGTGGAAAAAATACAACTACAATCTGTATTCCTTTTTGGCAACAATCCTGTTTATGTTTTCTAATCCAGCAGACTTTTTAGTTTTAGGTCATTTGAAAGTTTCCTCAGTACTCCTCTGACAGCTGTCATTCAGGTAGCCCCAGGTACTGCACCCAGATTCTGGCATAGATGCTGTCAGTTTTCAGACTTTGTATGTTTCACAATGCTTCATTTGATACGTGAATTTTAGCACCAGCCAAGATTTTGAATGTGGAGAAGTGTTGAAGTGTTGTGTATCGGCATTCAGGAGTTTTTAATAACAAATCAAATGTCATGTGTAAGCACATTTTGGGGTTTCACTTGCAAAGTGCTACTTCTCTCTCTGCACTCTGTTTGTTGGTCATGGAGCCCACTGGCACCTTTTCTGCAGGGTGTACTCTATTTCCCCGCACATGCATCATGGGTGGTAGGTTGTGAATCCCTCTTTTTGTGTGTTGAAGCACACAGTTTTTAGTATGTTTTTGGCGTGCACAAGAGTTTTGCCACCATTGTTGCTGTTTCTTTCACCATAACAGCGGCAGGGTTATGCCGCATAGCATAGCGGAGTCGGTCAATCATCCCACAAATGTTGCAATTCATTTCAATCCTTTTCACCCATCAAAAACATTTCCAATTTCTCCAAATAAAATAGCAGTGCAAAAGTCAGTTCTTTATCAGAGCCTTCTGCCATATACTTCCACCAGTCTCCACCACTCCCGTGGTCCCACCTTGCAAATATCCTACTCATATGTGCACATCTTAAGTCTCATAGTTTCGTACAGTATAGCACCAGATGCTTTAATGTTTCATTTCCTTCATCACGGAACCTGCAGGGCTCATCAGTTGGGCCGCCTTTGGTGCTCTGGTAACTGGAGGGATAGCCCAACAACGGCAGAACAATGGGCTGGTAATACTTGGTTAACAAAGGGGGTCTGTTCTGACGTGTAACGTTTTGGGGGCGGAACTACTTATTGATTATAGTAGGCCCAGGTAATTTCTATTGTGTCCAAGGAAGTACAAAACACTTTAAATGTGAAGATGCCTTTGGTTCTCAGCTTCTTTGCTGCTTTCGTCTGGAACAGCTTGAGCCGGAATTTCAAAAATGTCCTTCTCTTTTCCCACATTGGAAGATGTTTAAATACTCAGGTAGCCTGTTTATCACTCTTGCCTCTGGGGCCACTTCAGCCATAGATCTATGTTGTGCTCTTTGCTCTGATTTCTCACACCAATCATGCATCCATCATTTTATTTTAACAGCAGTTGGATTTTGAATCAGCGTTTCGATATTCATCTGCAATTGGTCGAGGATGGAGTCACACGATTGTTTCCACTCGTTTAGGATCAATTTGCCTATTGTTCTTTAAGATTTTAAATTGTGGCAAGTTATCTGCTCCACATACTTTCCTATAATACGCAAGCGACTGCCATGTTATATATGCATTTATTGATGTTAACCCAAGTTCAAATCTAAGACAAGCAGTCGGAGTGCTTCTTGGGATCATTAAGACTTTTTAATACAGCACAATTACATGATTTCCTTTTTAATAGCTACTTTTGCTGAAAATACACATCATTTTATCTCTCAAAGTGCCTTTTACTCTCGGAAGGGGTCATACTCAGATTAAAAACAAATATATGTTTCCTCTGTGCACCCAAGGGTGATGCTTAATTGTGTGTGTTGGCCACTGATTGCTCACCATAGCTACTAATGCAGTAGCGGACACTGCTAGTGTGTCCTTTTGTCCCTTAAAAGGTCTGTTGGAGCCACAGTGCCCTGTGTAGAACCTATCCACAACCCCCTGAGCTCCTCCTTTATCGACAATGCACCTTCAGTTTGGTGATGGCGTTCTTGCCAGACACAGGAAATGCATATCATCAAATACCAGACAAGACTCTACGATGCTTCAACCACTACTGTTCGCATTTTTTTTTTTTTTTTTTAAATTCGATTTTATTTGATTTTCAAAGTTAACATTTGTCATCAAGGCAAAACGAGGAAACATTTACATACAAGAATAAAGGAAAAAAGAATAAAGAAAATATCACCATCGTTTGTTTCACGCAGTGCGATATGGTTGGTTTACAATATGTAGAACTAGGAATGCCAAAAATAAGGGTTAAACCCTAGTTATTCCTTACTAATGTTAACGATTCTTCCCATCCCCCCTCCCCTGCCCCGGGAAAGAGAGACGTGTCGTGTTAGGAGTGAGGTGTTATGGTTGACAGCAAGGGTTTGGTCTTTGTCAGGCGCTTTTTCATACAAGGGTTCCACATGTGGGGGAATCGCTCCAGGGTTTTGGGTGATGTTTATGTGGTGATAGTGAGAAGGGGGCAGGCGCGTGTCAGGGAAATGGAGAACAGCACATTCCGGTCAAGAAACAAGATTCGTAACATTCATGATGGGGGGTCGTCAGTGTCTGATGTTGGGTGTTCAGTAGATGTATAAGCTCTTAAAAATTCTGACCATAGTAGTTCAGATTGTGTCGCTCTACCATGGAGGGATGCAGTGATTTTCTCCATGGTACAAATGTTCAACACCACATTGATCCACTCTTGTTTGGACGGGGTCGTGGGCGATTTCCATTTTGCAGCAAGTAAGGCTCGCGCCGCAAGCAACAGGTGGGGGGCTAGGCCACTCACCTTTAACCATTCCTCCTCATTTTTTTCAAGACTGAACCAGACTAGATATGGGTCAGCCGTTCTATGGATACCGTCAGTGTGTCTGATCCATCCCAGGACCTCATCCCAAAAAATCTTTATCTTCGGACACCCCCACCACATATGCCAATAGTCCGCAACCTGTCCACACTCACGCCAGCAGGAGGGGGAGGAGGATTGGTACATCTTGGATAGTCTATACGGGTCGTATTGCCAGCGGTGTAGAAGTTTAATGGAGTGGAGCTTATATTGGCATGATATTGAGGTACGTGAGGCCATGATACACATTTTGTCCCACACATCATCATCTATTTCCGTTTCCATATCCTTTTCCCACCGTCGTCTGAGTTTAAGTATGGGTCCACTAGTCCCTTCCAGAAGTAGTTTGTATATTAGGGAAATCAATCCCTTCCTATCGGTCTTGGAGTCGAGCATTTTTTCGAAGGGGGTGAGATCTCTAGCTAGTTTTTCTTTCCACTCAGGTTTAGTCAGAACTCCCTTGATTTGCAAAAAATGGAAGGTGGAGAGGACTCCAATATTTAGGGCCTCTGTTAGCTCTGGGAGAGTAATGAATGAATCACTTCGGAGGAGTTGGCCTACCCTTTCTAAACCCGCGTCATACCACGCTTGGAACCTTTCGACATTGGGGATATGGTTGTTGATGCCCGGGGACCATAGGTGACTCAATGGAGATGGCCATGTCGTGATTCCCATCATTGCCGGGCCTTCTCGCCATATATCCCATATGGCAGCAAAGAGCGGGTGATCTCTTGTCCTTCTCAATACCCGGTTTCGTGGAGCCCATAACCATTCCCCGAGTGTTGCCCGGGCTAGATAATGATTATCCATCTCTATCCACTGCGGTTCTTTATGGTTGCGCAGATGGGGGACGAAGACACGTAATTGGGCAGCGGTATAGTACTTCCGGAGATCGGGAAGGCCTACCCCGCCTTTATCCTTGGGGAGTGTCAGTAAAGAGTAGGCTATCCTGGGCCTTTTCCCCTTCCACAGGAATTTCAGGATTTCTCTCTTGATTTCTGTAAAGTATTGGTCCGGTATTTTAATTGGGAGCATCTGAAAGGGGTAGAGAAACCTTGGAAGAGTGGTCATTTTGACGGCGTTAACCCGGCCAAGCCACGAAATCGTCAGTTTGTCCCATCTGGTCAAGTCCATACGGAGCTTGGCAAAAAGCTGTGGGAAATTTGCGTCAAATAGGGAACCCAATTGTTTGGTTATCTGGATCCCTAAGTATTGCATCTTATCGTGTTCGATCGACAGTCCCAGGGAGGAGTATTTCGCTGCGTTTGCGTCAGGATCTCCTTGAAGGGGAAAAAGCGTAGATTTAGCACGATTAATCTTGAAGCCTGAAAGGCGACCATATTCCTCCAGGAGTAAAATGGCTCGGGGGACGGACCTCTCAGGGTTTACTACATGTAAGAGGATGTCATCGGCATACAGGGCCAACTTGTATTCCGTTTGTCCCAGATGGATCCCCTCTATGGCATCGTCCACCCTAATCTTGTGTGCGAGCGGTTCGAGGGACAGGGCGAACAAAATGGCAGAAAGGGGACACCCCTGTCTAGTGCCCGCTTCAGTTGAAACCACCTGGAATAGTCTCCATTGACAAATACCGAAGCATTGGGTGATGAGTATATTGCCCGAATTCCCCTTATAAGATTCGGGCCTAGTCCAAATTTCTTAAGGACCTCCATTAAGAAATCCCAGTCTACCCTGTCAAACGCTTTTTCCGCGTCGATGGAAAGCAGTGCAGGATCAGTGTTTAGGTTGTGGGAAGCGTGCACCAAGTGGAGTGTCTTGCGCATGGTGTCCGCCCCCTGACGTCCAAGTATAAAACCTACCTGGTCGGGGTGGACGAGGCGGGGCATGAAGGATTCAATCCTAGCCGCCAGGACCCTGGAGTATATTTTGGCGTCTATGTTGAGTAGGGAGATGGGACGGAACGACCCGCACTTTTTGGGATCCCTCCCCTCCTTTGGAATAACCGCTATGAGTGCCTTGACGAATGAGTCTGGGGGATTCCCTGTTTCTAGAATTCGGTTGAACAAACCAACAAGGAAAGGTGTGAGTTGCGGGGCGAACGTTTTGTAAAAACCGGCTGTGTACCCATCCTCTCCCGGGGATTTGCCCAACGTTAGTCTCTTAATGGCCTCTTGAATCTCTTCTCCTGTAATAGGGGTATCAAGCGTTTCTGATTCAGCTCGTGTCAATTTGGGGATAGTGATATCTTCTAAATAGGATCTAATGCTAGGGGTGTCTGGGTCTTGCTCCGGAGAGTAGAGGGTCTCATAGAAATCTGCAAAGGATTCTGGGATATCATGGGAGGGCGTGCCCGGGACAGGTCCCTCATTCAATATCTCCTGAACCCTGCGTTCTGCCTGTTGGGCACGGAGTCTGGCCGCCAATAACGCGTCGGCCTTATCCCCTTTCTCATAAAATTTCTGTTTCAAGAGGAGGAGCTTGCGGGTTATTTGCTCGTGTTCTAAGAGGCGTAACTCTTCCCGTTTTTTCCTGGCTTCTAAGACTGTGACGGAGTCAGTAGTGTCTCCTTTATTCGCATTACTCTCTAATTGGGTGATTTCCTTGCGAATTCGATTTTCAATCAGGGCCCTCTCTCTTTTCTTCTTGGCTCCCTCCCGTATGAGGATACCCCTCCATGTTGCCTTACCCGCCTCCCAGACCCCCTGTTTGGAGACCTCCCCATTATCGTTTAATTGGAAATATTCATTAATCTCGGTTTCCATTTCTTGTTTGAAAACGGGATCTTTCCATAGTGTCTCATTACACCTCCACCGTCCACCTCTGACGGGCAAAGAATCCCAGACCAAATCTGCATACACCATGTCGTGATCGGACCATGAGATGGTCGTGATTTGGGAGTGTGTGGCTGTGTGAAATAGATCGGTTGAGGAGTAAAGGTAATCAATACGGGTGAGTGTATTGTGTGGGACCGAAAAAAAGGTGTACTCTCTCTCCATGAGGTGCATGCGTCGCCATACATCAACTAAACCATATAAATCCATCATTGTTTTGAATCGGGTGGGATCCCCACCGAGTGTGTCCCGTGTATCTGGGTTACCGGGGTGCCAGTCCAGGTCGGGGTCTGCCCAGGTGTTAAAGTCACCGCCAAGGATGACGTGCCCTGTCGCCTCTAGCATTATTTTGGGAATTGTCTTGGAGAGAAATCGGAGCTGGCCCACATTGGGGGAGTAAATCGTGGCGATTGTGATGGACAACTTTCCAATGGTCCCGACCACAAGGAGGGACCGGCCCTCAGCATCGGACCAAACTTTCGTGAGTCTAAAGTCTAGCCCCCTTCTGATGAGTATTCCTACTCCCCCTTTTTTCAATGGTCCAGAGCCCCAGAACTCTAGTCCAGTTTTCTTACCCAAGATTGATCTTTCCTCTCCTTTCATATACTTGGTTTCTTGTAAAAACAGTATATCCATTTTTGACCTTCGGAATTCCCTAGAGACAAGTGATCTCTTCGTAGGTGAATTGAGACCCTTAACATTGAGCGTTCCCACCCTCATGACGCCCTTAGTGCATGATTCAGCGGTCAGTATAGCAATGTTTTGGATGCTCGTGTAAGCTATCTGACCATTTCAATTTTCCCCCTTGATATCTTGACAACCTCATGGACACCTCGGTTACTAAGACTCTGAGTTGTCCCTTAAACTTGACACTTATTCTCTTCCCCGTACCCCACCCACCTCCCCCCTTCCCTCCCTGAGATCGGTGGCGTCCGATTGAGCCCAGTTTGAGAACACTGGTCCAAAATCGAACCACCAGAGGAGACCGTTACCTCACGGTCCCCATACATAATAAACATCAAAAAATGTCCATTGAGCCCCCTACATGCCTCCCCCGAGGATAATCAGATAAGCAACATATAGACGGTACTTTCAAAAACATTCTTGCAACGTGTAACCTTGACTTCTCCCTGTGAAATGCCAATTCGACTTAAGTGTACCATACTCGTCCGCTATCAGTTAGGTCCCTCTGGGGAGCCGTTCCCTCTGCGATACTTCCTTAAGCCTTTCACTTTCCTCCTCTTCGGGCCCTGCACATGCCATTCCCCCTGGCTCCTGGATGGTTGGTCGTGAGGTCCGTCTTGGTCCTGTGGGCCCAATAGGTCAGAGATGCATGCTTTAATGTCTTGCTCAGAGTTTAGTCTGACTCGCGTGCCCTCATGTTCAAAGGAGAGAGAGAAGGGGTATCCCCACCTATAGCGTGTGTCACGACCTTTAAGCCAGGTAGTAAGTGGTCTGCACATTTTCCGCAGGGATAAGGTCAGGGACGAAAGATCTTGAAAAATAGTTATTTGCGCTCCGCAAAGGGTGATAGTACCCCCACTCCTCGCCCTTTCCAGCACTCTCATCCTATCTTGGTAGCGATGGAATCTTGCGAGAACCGATCGCGGGCCTCCCGGTGGGCCCCCAGCTCTGTGAATGCGATCTGTTTTGGGTTCGTCGATGTTATCATCTGCGACGAGAAGCTTAATGATATCGTGGAGAGTCGATTTTAAATCTTCCTCCGTTTCGCCTTCTTTCTCTGGAATCCCGAAGAAGCGCAGGTTGTTTCTCCTTTCGCGGTTTTCCAAGTCATCCATCTTAAGTTTAAATTCCTGTTCTCTTCGCTCCAGTTCAGTTATTCTGTGGTCTAATTGTATTTCGAGGACGTCAATGGAGGCCTGGTTACTCTCGACCCCTTCGACCCTGTCCTCTATGCTGTCAAGGCGCTGTGTGAGTTTGTCGATCTTCCCTCCAATATTGGCTCCCATGTTCCTTATTTCGGCTAATAAGTCCGCAATATCCCCTTTTGTGGCAGCAGTTTCTTTGTCCATGGTTGGTGGCGTGGTCATCTCGAGTCCGGCGCCAGATCGGGGTAACGATTTATATGCGTAGGCGGCAAGCTTCTGTCGGGCGTTCATGCGTTCGCGTTCATTCGGTTTCGGGAATGCTCGGTATCACAGGGGAGGCATCCAGGCCTATCCTCCTTACTCTCTTCCTCTACGTCTCGTCCAGGGCAGAGTATGTGGGGGAGCCCTTCCCTCTGTGGTGCCAGTGATTCCGTGTTTTTGATCCGGTCAGGATTCGTTCCCAGTGGTTGTGGTAAACACAGGGTAGCTAACTGACTACCAATAGGTTTCAATTCCCCCCCCCCCTCCGTGGTATTATGCGGAGCCGATACGTCCGGTACCTTCGTGGTCTTGTCCTCCAGGTGTCCAAGAAGGTCGCGGCTGCGTATGATGGTTTGGGTGGGGGGAAGTTTTGTGCCCTGGACTTGATGGGAGTCAGTGGTCAATACTTCTGATGCTCCAGGGGTCTAGAATGCTGTTGTGGGAGGAGGCACACGCCCTGGGGTCAGGGGCCCTACCCTCCTTTTTCGGCTGTACAGCCTCCCGGGCCGTGTGGTTCTGGATACGGAGCAAGGTTGCCCAATATGGAGGGGTGCCGAGGTGTGCCGTGTTATGAGTCACTTGGTGCGGGGGTGATTCTTTGGGCCGCAGGGCCGCGATTGTACAGTGGACCACGGGGGCCTTCAGGGCAAAAGAGGGGGCCCGCGGTCCGTCGGCAAGATCCGGGTGAAGCGAGTGAAATGCAGGGCTAGGCCGCCAGCGTTCTTCGGTTCAGCAGGGCGGGGGGAACAGGCTCCCGAGGCGCAGTGCTGGTGGTCAAGCGGCGGGCCGCAACGTACCTGCAGGGGTGCGTGGCGAGGACCGTGGGGAGGTCCTGCGTATTTCCAGGCGGCAGCACTCACCCGTGTCGTTCGCTCCTCTGGGTCGAGCCGCGTTCGGGAGATCAGATCCGCTTCAACTTGGGTGGCGGGGGCGCCTGTCGCCTGCCTCGGGCTCTCCAAGTCCCACTCCCATTCCACGGGGCCAGCAGGTGAAGCGCTGGGGGGGGAGCTTGGACGCGAGACCGCCACACAGTCCAGGGACGTCGGATGTCTCCGGCGGTTGTGGGCTTCCGGGAAGGCGCTGCGTAGTAGGTCTCGTGGGAGAATCCGGGCCGCAGGACTTTCCGTCGGGCAGACGTCTCCGTTTTTCCTCAGAATTGCGCACACTGGGTGGGGGTCGAAGTCATGAAGGTCCACCGTCGTTGTCGCCAGGGTGGGGGGGCCAAAAGTGGGGGCTCAAGGCACTTTTGGGGGACCGCGAGACGGAGCTCACACGGAGGGAGTCTGCATCCGTGCGCCCCCTGGTGGCCAACCAGCGCGCATTTTATTTTTAACCATAAAAAAACACAGCACCACCTTCCAAGAAATATGTGTATGTTATGCTCTTGCGGCTGTTTGCAATGGTTGAGTTGGGCCTGGCTGTAAGCAATATTTTGAGGGGCTAGTGGGAATGTAAAGGAGAGAGAGTTCATGGGGTCCGCAGAAACCACTCCTCCCTCGACTGGAACTTTAATGAGGATTGACACCTCTGCTTACTGCTCTGAGAAGATGTCTGCTTGCACGTCTCCCTGAATAACAGGATACAAGCATCATGCACTGGCACATTTTCACATCAATTTCATGCAGTAACGCTTTGATGGCATGGCTTGCATGACTTGCAGTTGGGCAAATCATTTTTCAAATTCAGTTGACCGCCATTAGTATTTCAAGTGTTGTTAAAGTTATGCGATTGCTTCCTACGTCTGACATGACAAGCGAGAGAACATCCTATGTCCCACCTCGCCCCCGCATTACTGAAGTGTAGTTCAACTTCCGGATTGCCAGTCGCAGTCTATTTGTAATCCGCTTTTATGTTGGTGACCTGACCCAATTTTTTATATTAGAAATCTATTCACCCTAGAAATACAGCCTACCCCCATCCCTTCTTTCCCTTTTAAACCCACACCAAAGTTAATCAAAGAAAGCATGATGAACATAATGTTTCACAATTTCAATTTACAAGATGCTGTTTTGATCAATATGATGGTTACATGGGTTGACATCGAGTCTTTTAGTAAGGGGCTGTTAAAAGCTTGCATGTTTTTTATATTGGAAGATAAGGCAATCCCACCTTTGATCATTTTGGTCAAGTCTATGGCACCACAGTTGTAAACAACTAAACTGGACTACATTCCATTACTGACAACGTGATTGCCACTTATGGTAAGTTTGGTGAACAGTAGCATTCCCTTCAGTTAGGAGGGGATGGGTGAACGTTTTAAGATTTGAGAAATGGGGTTGTGGTTCGAGGACTGAGGGTTAACCCACCTTAATGAATCAAACTATGGTGGCCCATTTGTGATCTATGAGATGTTACTAGGGAATTGCAAACATGTCCAAAAGACAAGAGTGGATTTTCTAATAGGATGGCAGTGGTGGTTTCCCACGAGATGGCTTTTTCCCTAACATGTCCATGAGTGAGAGAAATACCTTGTCGCACTTGCAGACATGGTTGCTGCACTGTGTACATGCTGGTAGTGCTAGAGTGAGACAACCACACCCCACATGCGCAGTTCATTTAGGCCCTGGAAGGGAACAAAGGCTACCCACAGCTGAGCAAAGTATTGCCTGCGGATTATGCATGTAAAACATGTTCCATGCATTGATCACCATTGAGACAGTGTTTTAACACATTTTCATTCAGCACACGTGTGAGTCTATATGCTGCAATGTGCAATGTTGGCATATTTAGTTAAAACAGAGTTATTTATGTTATTTGGGTACAAACAGTAGCATGAACATGTTTTTGGCTGTGGCAATATGATTATCTTTGTAAATAGAAAGCTTGAAAATATACTACACAATTAATCTACGCAGACAAGCAACGTGTTTTAATTTGGCACACACAGAATGGAAATGTGTTCTGCAGTTGCAATGTTGTAACTTGTTTGTTGAGCGAGACTACCTATTTTTCTTTGGACATACAAAGCATGAAAAGGGGATATCACTGGCATACAGTTTTGAGACAAGTCACATGACTTGCCTTGAGCATTACCAGCATGAAAATGTATTTTTACAGTGGAATCCTGACATATATTTTTCTGAAAGGGAATCATGATTTCCGTTGGGCATATCAAGAATGATATTTGTTGCAAAATGTGTTTGTGTACTTTTGGTGACATGGGGCAATTGGAATATTTAATGTTTTTCTCCACAGAACTGATAGCACATTCAGCGGCTTTTAACCAAATTTATCTGTAACTTGTGCTGCACATTCACGATATTAAGACATTATTTTAAAACCTTTCTTCAGAGCACACTTGATTTTTTATATAATGCCCTCATCGCGTTTGCGGAAGTCAATTAGGGGAAAGGATTTCTGCCCTAGCCCTTTAAATAGTGACCATCTGCCACTGGTAAAACCTCTTCTTTATTTTTTACACAGAAGAGTCCATCATGGTAGCCTATGACATGGTCCACTACATCATATGATTAGCCATACCAATTACGAATTTTGTGGAACACTGAAGGGTTAATAATGAGCTCCTGAGTTACCTTTATCTGGTAGTATATATGATTCCTCATTTTTTTAATCTGTAATTATTATTGGTTTTATTCGTGAAATGGTTATACAAAACTCAAACCCTACACAATGCAAATAAACAACACTCCAATTAATTACACATTAATTTAATGATATTGTAAACATGAAGATACTTTAATATGAACAGAAATCTAATTAACTTAATAAAATGCATTAGAATAGACACTGATCATGCAATAATGCAAGACGCAATCCATAAAAACGTACAAGCATAGATTAAGAGAGCATAACACCCTAGGGCACATATTGAGTTAAAGAATCAGGAAATATGTCAATCACCAGCATTGTAGTTACTAAGACTATGGATAATTGTTGACCTGACAAGATTCACTCCCAGAGAGGGCTAGACCAACCCTACAGATATACATCAATAAAAGGTTAAAATATATTGCTCTACTGATCCTACATTTGTGACACAAAATGATAACATGTTCTAAAGGTTCATTAATATTAGCATAATCACAGACTCTCCATGATCTGCCGTCATGCAGGAACTTTATTTCTTCTAGCAATTACTTCAAGGGTAGTTATTAGAGTCAGCCTTCACCATGAGATGATATCCTTCCGTTTTGGACACAGACATTTCTCCAAATAGCCATTAAATGTGTAATCGGATTGTTCTACCACCGCCCCATAATATCATAGTTTGTAATTCCCCAACACATTCCTTATGGCCACCAATCCGCCTTGATCAGGGATTTTTAATCAATGTTGGTTTGGAAGTAAGAGTACCCTTAGAATAGTTAATAGCCTTAAGGATCTACTGACTGTTTGCTGCTCAAAGGCTTAGACGCAAATAACACCCACTATCCAATATCTAATTAGGAACCATGTACAAATAATTGGGGTTTTGGGACAATTACTTTCCTGTATCCTAATAACAATTTCGAACTTGCCAATGCCTTTACTGACATAAGGCCCAATTCAAATCTTAAGACCGGGTTTGGGGTACAGTTTTGCAGTGATAACATTTTATGCCAAATAAGACCTTCTATTTTAGCCAAATTAAGTCATATTTTATTTATTTATTCATGTATTTATTTATGTATACATTTCTATTGTGCCGATATCCCACGGGCATCAGGGCACACACAGACACAAAGACAGCAAGAGAGAAACTGGACAAAAGGGGTTATTAAACAAAAGTGAGAGAGTGCAACTAGCTAAATAGTGCTGTCTTCAAGTTTTTTCTTAACTTTAGGAAATTCTTTTCCTGTCTCTGGTCCTCTGGAAGGGAGTTCCACAGTTGGGATGCACAAACTGCGAATTAACTACCCATGCCTCTTGTCCATTTAAAAGCAGGCCTGGAGGCCAGGGTCTTGGCCATTGAGCGTAAAACTCTGCCTGGGGTTTAGTGAGTTACTGCAGTTTTCAGGTGGGTCGGAGGAGGGGCGATGCTGCAAAGGCAGCGGTGAACAATGGTGAATGTTTTGAAGCTGATGCAGTCCAGCATGGACAGCCAGTGCAGGCCTCTCCTATGTGTCGATATATGCGCCCTCCAGGGGGCTCTTTTGACTATGCGTACTGCATTGTTTTGGATCCGCTGGCATCTTTTTTGGCTGGAAATGCTAGCCCCTAGAAGCAGGGCATTGCAATAGTCCAGCCTTGCCAATATGATTGCACCGGCTATTATAGCTGCATTATCTTCAGTGAGGAAGGGTCAAATGTTCCTAAGGAGGCGAAGATGGAAATTGTAATTTTTCCTAATCATTTTAGAATGCACTTCTGAATTTAGGGAGGCTTCCAGCGTAACTCCCAGGGTTTTAAACTTTGCCTGGGTAGATATTCTGACTTGATGGGAGCCAATGATGAGAAGCTCTGTTTCCCCCCCCCATGTATACACATCCAGTTTTCATTCATCCATAAGTCGGCCTGGTTGAAAATCGAGAGAAGTTTAGCTGGTTCTTTGGGGTAATCCTTGCTGAGTTCCATGACTAGTTGTGTGTTGTCCTCATAGTTAGTAAAATATGTGTTCATGCTCTCCAGTAAAGTGCATAGAGGCTGTATGTATATGTTAAACAGTACAGGCGACAGACTGGCTCCCTGTGGGACCCCACAAAGAATGGTAGAAGGTGGAGAGAGGGCTTTGCCCTAGTATACTCTGGAGAAACGGTTGGTCAGGAAAGATTCAACAGTATTTATGATTTTTAATGATTTCAAATGGCTCTAGATCTGGCCCTAATCTAACATGCCTTTCAACCATGCTAACCTAAACCCTTGTGTATTACTTGCCCTAGCTTGCGCTGGTTGCTCCGCTTATCTAGGGTGAGGGGATAGCAGAGAAGATACTTGCCCTATCACTAGCCTTCTTCACACTCAACAAAACAAATGATTGTTCAGATTTGTTTAATAGGCACATGCCGTAACCATCAGGGCATGAGTTGTCTGCCTTGAAAATTAATACATTTATATATTTTATTTGTTTTCTTTGTTTGGTCCCATTGTTTTCCCATTTGAAAAGTCATATTTATCATTTATCTCAAAGCCCCATACATCGTGTGAGTGGACACTCTATATCCTCTTACTTCTTGTTCTGGTCATTATACACTACCTCCACCCTTCCTTACTGCCTGGTCTACTGTGAATCTACGGTCTAGTCCCTCTTCTTCTCAAATCCTGTAATCTTCTTTTCTTCCAGACTTTTGCTTCTGTGGGTGTTGCTGCCTGCCATTTGGACTCCAGTTCTCTCCATTGTGGTATTCCAATTCATTGTTAGGTGTTTGGTGCTACTGAGTGCTTTCTCCAGGCTGATCTCCAATCTAAAATTCCAGGCCTATAAAGCATGCAAATAGGCTCAGCAAGAGTGTGATTGTGTGCATGACAGGCTGAGGTAGGCTGAGTCGAGCAGTCCTTGCAGGACGAGCAGGGCTGCAGAGAGATCTTAAATAAGTAGTGTTACCTGATCTTGACTTTGAGACAGTAAGACACAAAGGCAGCCCTAAATTGTGAGTACTGGCCTTGATTTTCTGTGATGTTATACTCAGGTGTAAATTTCTTCTCAGTACCTAACAGACAAATGCAAAGGATAAGTTCAAAGGATAAGGGATCTAGACAGTCCCATGATAAAGCTTGCTGTCACGTGAAGTAAAAGCTAGCTTGTGAGAATAGATCAAATGAATCTCTTAACATTAGAAATGAAGAGGCGGAGCAGGGAATATTAACGTATTAGTTTGCTGCAGGGGCACTATTAGCAGCAAAAACAAATTCGCCCTCTCCTTCTGCACGCACATTTATATATAAACCCTCACTTAAATACATATACACCTACTTCTATTGACAATAATAACTTGCTGCTACAATTATGATACTCCCTGCCGTGTAGTGCGAATGTTGTTGAAGAAAGTTATGATGTGATGCAGGTGTTTCCCATTATCAACATGACTGAGACCATCCCAGCTCTCAGCCTCATCTCTACTTCTCATGGAAGAGCCAAACATGCAAACATGGAAATCAATGAGGCAACTTATATTGAGGAATCTGGCACCGAAGGAACCCATTTTCCTTTACAAATTCTTTTAAACATTTGTGGTAAAATGGATAAGGACATAGAATCACATGGGGAGATGTTGGAGAGAATATTGATCCTTGGTCAAAATGAGGCAACATCTAGCCTCATTACAAGAGATCCTCTAATATTTTACTGGGAGTTAAACTTGTGGAACACTCTGTGGAAAGCATTGATAGGACACTAAATGAGCTGAGCACTAGCAATGTTGACAGAGATTATGCATCAGAAATTGCTCAACTTGAAGAGAGCGAAAACAGTATTTATTTGACATGGAAAGAACATAGGCTCTTAAAAAGAAAAGTCATGAGAGCGCAGTCACAATGAAATGCAGCTCAAGCCAATAAAATGGAAGTAATTGATGAAGTAAGCACCACTAACGCAAGAAAAAAGCAAGAAAACGCACAAAAAGAAGAATAGAACATTGTGGAATTCAGGCTGTAAATTTAACAAACTGGAAAGGGACACAACAAATCAAAGTCAAATAGAAGATGCTATTAGCGCATTTTTCCTGGCGAGTTTGCGATCTACTCCGGGACAAAAGAAAGTTCCTAATTCACTTTTTACTAAGGTTAATAAAGACATGGATAATCAAACTACCACAAAATAGTTGATATGGCCAGGCAGCACAAAACTCAGCATTTGCAGTATTTATCAAAAAAGAGAAATGGTTAAATAGAAAAACCATTGTGGATATACTAGACTCAATTCCTCAATGGAGAATTTTACTGTATAATGACTTGGAATATGTTCAACTGTTAGATGGTGCATCAAGGCCAACTTCAATCATTCACTGATGTGTTCCAGAAATTGTAGAGCTAATTAGCCCATGTCTGAAAAGCCCATAGCAAATAGGATATGATATCACCATCATACCTTTGGAAGAGCAGTCTGATGTGCGCCATAAAGAATTAAAAGTGGATAGGCCTATCTCTCAGGGGTATAGGAACAATGTGATCCCCTCTGATGCAGTTTTACGTTCCAGAAGAAAAACATCTGAAACTGGGAAACAACAACCACAACTGATGATTACCACCACAAGGTCTGGCAGAATGGTGGAATTAGACATCCCTGACTCCAAGCCGGAAACTCAGGAAGGGGAGTGGGCCCGGCTTTTTCGTTTCCTTCCAGTCAAAAAAGACCACGTCGATGATGTCCTAACAATAGCAACCTTGAGTACTCGTGGCAACATGCACCTATTGGAAAAGGGAAACAATCCTAGAAATCTTCTTGAGACCAAAGTATTTCTCTTGCAGGAAACTTGCCAAATGGGTGACATACACTTCAATGGCTATACAGTATTCCAAACACCTGCACTGAAGGGAATGAGAGGCAGACCACGTGGGGGCTTCTCATTGGAAATGACAAAAAATGTATGTGTCTGTAAAACTGACATGAGAGTGTCCACAATGTGCTGGCAGTTGAAGTAGATCTCAACACCTTGAATGGAAACAAGAAAGTTCTACTGTTTAACGTGTACGGACCACCAGTGACTGTGGAGATTATTGACATTATTGAAAAGTACAATGATAGAATGGTGGTCTACAATAGGAAACTCCATGGTCCTTATAGGCAGTGATATTAATGCATACTGTTTGGAACTCACAAACCTCGCCAAGAAGGTCTACTGTAACATCCCTTACCAAATTGGCAAGAGATGGCATACATTTCTTAATGAGTGGGGGCTGTCTATATTAAATGGGTTCACCAAAGGTCATACACCGTGCCAAATAACTTGCATGGGTAACGGGGCTACTGCTACCACTGATTCATTTTTTATTAGTACTGGAGTCTTGGATTGTGTGCAGGAATTGCTTATTGAATTCCAAGGCCATAGTGATCACGTCATGGTGACATTACTTATGAGTATAAACAGTGTTCTCAACCCAACAAAAGAAATTGGAGAAGTGATGATTAATGCAGGTGCAAATCGTATTTCTTGGATTGATAGAAACATCAAGAATGGTATCCTGGAGAGTAGACTTAGTTATTTCCTTTCGTTTACCCCAGAATAAAGTGCAGATGCAATAATAAGCTGGTTTATGTCCATATCACACAAAGGCTTCCATTTGGGAGAGAAAGGACATTTTAAAGATAACAGGTTGAATAACAAGAAGTGTGACCCTGCCATTAGAAATGCTAAGCACTTGTTCTGCCAAAAAGTTAGATCCTTCATGAGAAATAATCCTGACTCTTGGGTAAAAAAACGTATGGTCAGGAAAGAAAAAATGCCTCCCCTAACTGGGCTAGAAGAATGCATTTGTCCCACAACAATGCCAGTGGTAAAACATGTTCAAGTTACTCACAAGATCTGACACCCAATAAATATGGAGCCTGTTTAATGATATACAAAGCTTCATGACAGGAACATTGATTAAACATATTGGTGAGGAAGTATGGGTTGAGTTTATGCATAAGACATAATGTGGGGGGATGTTAAATTAAGCTGAGTGGAAGACATTAAATCAGGCACCATATGAACTTGCTTTTGACATGTTAGATATCATTCTGAAAATTCAATCCTTAAAGGGATACAGGGCCCCCGGCCAGGATGGCCTGCCTAACTTTGTCCTAAAAAAAGATCCTGCGACGTGGGGAAAGAGGGGGGAGGGAAATGCCATGTTAATACTATTTATGAAAAAGCTAGGAGAAGCGAGCCTTCTAACTATAGGTCCCTCTCTATGTTCGGTTCTACTGGCAAACTATTTGGTCTCTTGAGTTTGGATATGTTTAGAGCTTGAGCAGAGGGCTGTGGCATACTGGGACCATTTCAGAATGGTTTTAGGTATAGTTCCAGCACAGTCTACAGTCTATTGCTTCTTAACACCATGTTACAAATAGCACGCAAATCCGGTTCTGCTCCTATCCATCTTCTTTTTGTTGACTTTAAGTCAACTTTTGACAAGGTTTGCCATGATAGACTCTGGGCAAAGCTGGCTGTAATCATACAGAAACATCTGTACAGGTAAGATTGTACACCATGGGCACGTACACCAGGGATGTACCAACAAGGAAAGGCCTTAAACAAGTCTGTGTTCTTGCGCCGATGCTCTTCAATCTTTATATGGCTGACCTCTGAAACTGAGCGTCGACCCCCAAAAGGCATTTAAAACTCCCCAGTGAGAGTCAAGAATGGACACACCCCTCATGGGAATGAGACCAATGCCAAGTGCGGGTGAAGTAAAAAGGTAAAAGTTTAGCTAAACCAATCAAGGGCAAGCAGAGAACTCTGCAAACTCAAAGAGCCAGACAATAAAAAGACATTCATATTTATTACAAAATAACATCATCAGTGAGGTAAGCTATAGGAGGCACATAGTCATGGGGATTGGGTGGCGAGGACTGGACACTAAGGATTATGTAGGGGTGGTGCTCCATGACTGGCAGAGATCCACGTGGTGCCAGTGCGGGGTGCTCTGGTCAGCTGGGCTCATCTGTGTGGAGCGCTGGGTCCGAGGAAGTCTGAGCTGTTACAATGTATGCTACATAACAGTGCCCTTGTGGCCACACATACTTTGACCGCCATCTATCTGAGTGAACACATGAAAAGACATCCTCTTAAGCGTTTTACCTGAACAATAAAAGTGAGAAAATATGGGCCCAAGTAGCAAAATTACTCATAGGATTACGGTGTCACTTTTCACTAATCATTCTGTTAGAACTCCTAAGACAATTATTTATTGTTTGTTTGTGTGAGAAGAATATATTGCCACACAGTGCAATAACTCAATGCTCAGTGGGTAAACAAATGCGACAAAGGACACTCTATTATACAGTTGGCACCCATTTTTTGGGGCTTCATTGTGTATATATATTGATATCATACATTACTTTTTGTGGTGCGCAGCCACAGTAATCATTGATTAGTACTGAACGACTTGATCATACCCTTCATGGTTTCGTGTGGAATGTAGGATGGGTGAGGGCCATCTTATTTCAATATGTACAATCAAGCTCCTGTACTCAAAACAAATTGATTGTCCCTTCAGATGGCTTAGCTGCATGGGTGAACCAGGGTGGCACACGGGCTTAGCATTCATGTCTGGCACTTCAAACAGGGAACATGTTGGGGGTTATCCACAGCATATGTCATGAATGTCTGCAGGAGGACAAGACAAGTTTTATGGAGGTAGCTTGTTTTTTCAAACCCCAGCTTCAGCCCAGTCATCTGCAGGTCACTGATGGACTGCGGAAGGTGAAAGGTATAGTGTTTGTAATGTAGCATGTTTGCGCCCAGTCTCCCGTGAGAACAGGCCTGCAGCAGAGCCGCCAAGTGGAGGAGGGCGAGTGAATCGCCAGGCTCGCTGTGTGCGGTCCGGAGGGTAGAGATGCAGCCCTGCAGACTGCTTGTGCCAGTAAGGCCTTAATTATCATGTACAAAATGGAGTCTGAGTGCATCACAAAATGGAGTCTGGTACCATCCTAACAGATGAGCGAGCATTGCAGCCACATGTGTTGGTCAGCAGCCATCCTGCATCCCTGGCCATAGGCGCACGGGTGGCTGCCGGACGAGTCATAGTCTGAACGCCTGGAGAGAATGGAGGGGAGGGGGGCCATGAAGACCTTCCCTCCCATACATTCCCCCCTTTTGATACCTAAGTAACGAATATTGTAGCTCACCCATCCATCTCCGTTCTTCCGTTTTTCCTCATCAGCTACCGCTTCGTCCCAGGCCGGTGTTCCCTTTCGTCGCATCCAGGCCCTACACACTCCCCTGAGGCTCTGCCCCGCTCTAGCATATTCATCAGGAGTGCAGGTAACATATATATATATACACCCCCCATCTCCCTCCAAGTCCACCCATACTTCCTTAGACCACCCTAGTGTGTGGGGCTCCTTTATTGTGGTGTGGTATAATCTGTCCACTATGTCCCCATCATAGTACAATGGTACCATTCTATATTTGAGTCCCGGATCCTCACCTGTTTGTACTTGTGCTTCATGTGTCATGTGTGCCACTCCCCTAGCATTGCCCATTGTCACCATCATCATTGCATCATTAGGGACTGCGTTTGCGCAGCACCGAGGACCTTGCTGGCACACACAAAAATCAGGAGCAAAAAGAGGCTGATGGGTACCAACAGTTTGACCGTCAACCCGGGCCAAGAAGGTACCCATGAAAAAATGTCATCAAACCACAAGTATGGCTGCACCCCTCCTTCTGCCTTCATCCGTTCGTCAAGGTTGTCCACTGCTGCGATAACGTGGGACAGGGTCCCATTGTCAACGTCTGCATAAGGTGCAAATGTGCAACATGCGCTCCTGATTTTTCAGCAAACACCTCCATCCATGGCTGTTAACAGGTCTAGGACATACCTGTTCTGCATTGTCATTAGCCGTAGGGCCCTTAGCTCCACATGATCACGTTGAATCCTTCTTCTGTGTCGTTATCCAGTTGGATCAGCTCCCAGCATGTAATTTGGAGCCATTTTGCTTTGGCTCAGCCTCGATACTTGGTACGAGGGAGGCGAATACTTGGGACAAGGGAGGCAAAAAACGTTTCAGCGGAATTGAAGAACCGTAACCTGTCTGGAATCTTTGCCAAGAGTTCTGTGAATGCCTTAGATATGTAATTGGACAACCTACTTTTTCTGGATACTGGGCTTTGCATGTTCTCTGCGGATAGGGCCTACACTGGGGCCTCATCAGTTGGTTGTGGAGCCTCTTGTTCTTGGATGGCCGGCAGCCCCTTCCCCTCTTGAAAATGACTCTCCGGGACCACCATCAGGGCTGAATGCAGCGTTCCCAGAGAACACGTGCCCCTCCATGAATGTGGGAGGTGCAAGTATGCCTGTTTACCGCAAACCCAGTACGTATCCATTAATGCAGCTGTACCCTTCTTCAAGTCTGGGATGATGAGTGTTTTGTTACAGTTCTTATTTGTGCCATGTTTATTTTTCCTTCTCAGAGAAAGCACTGTTTGTATGTAATTTCTTTTTGCAGTTGAAGGGCTTTTCCACGGCTGTTGCCCAAGTGATCTTTGTGATGTGTTGGGTCCATACCGGAGCGCAAGTTTTCTCGATCCACTGCAACTTTTCTTCTGCCATCCTTCGTAGTGCTTCTGCTTTGCATTGTTTGTCTTGCCATTTATTGTCCGTATACAATGTCCCTTTAATCAGTAAAAATGGTTCTTTTAAGCACACCACCCCTTTGGGTTTCCAATAGCAACTTCTTTTGTTCTGCAGCATTTCAAAAGAAACTGTGTGTGCCTGGAAGGTGTTCTTTATTCTACATAAGGCGAGATGAAGGAGACACTGGGCATCTGCAATAGGAGATTCTTGTGGCACGAGCACCTTGGGGGTACCTGGAGCGTGGGGGATTAGAGAACACATGTAACAGCTCTCCTTAGTTGTTTGTTTTGCATTAGAACTCATGTCTGCATACCACTTTTTGGACTGGTGTGGGTGTTGTGGATCTTCTATTGTGTCTAATCCCAGTCCAGAATATTCATCATACCTCCTTCTCCCCGCCTCCCTTCTTTTTCTTCTACTTCTTTTGGGATGCACTCTTCATTTCTCCACATCAAGCTGCATTAGAGGTGTTCCCCCACTCTCCCCTTTTCCCCTTCATTGTACAGGGCAAGAAACCTCTCAGCTGTTTCTGCATTTTCTTTCTTTACACTTGGGGGGATTGATTACCTATAGAAGTTTCAAATAGTGGTGTTACAGCAGTGGTGGTATCATCATATAACCAAGGTAATTCCGAAGAATTTGGGTCATTTTTAGCTCATACATTTTATATTCGGAGGAATTTTACGGGGCAGTAGGGTGTGGTGATACCTGTTCTTCACTTGTATTATTCGTATGCCGTGTGCCACCGTGGTGTGTACCATGTCCCCATATTAGTTTAAAGCCATCTCATTTGAGGTTAGTCACTTGTGTTATCATGCGCGTCCCATTCCCTCCCCCCTCATTTATATCAATTGATCTAAATGCTACTGCCCAATATATTACTAGTCCAAACATCATTGAGAAAAATATCATAGCACACACAAACAGACCACACTCGTAACTGTATCTAGACAAGTCAAAGTTGCTATTTCCATGTCTATCTATTCTAATGTTGTTTACTCCGGGGGCCCCCTCCGTTGCCATGGTTTCTCCTACATAATGAGACATATTAAGCAACTCATATACATAACAGTTTTATCTTATTTCCATTTTTATACGTTTTCATTTTCTTGCCATAACCATTTTGAAATTCAATTATCGCTAGCATATTATTACTTAGAGAGAGAGAGAGAGAGCTAGAGAGAGAAAGAGAAAAATATGTCTTCTGCCATTCCTGTTTCAGTTTCCTGTGTCACACTCTCATGAGCTTTTCGTATGTCTGTCGAATGTATCCAATAACTCAGCCCCTTCACCTTTACGGCAGTGGATGTGCAATACACCACTTCATATGGGCCATGAAATCTTGGAGAGCTCCACCGACGTATGAAACTTCTCACATACACCATCTCCACTGGCATTAGCTGACCTGTTGGACTGTCTGCCGCTGGTGTTATTGTGTCACTTGTTGCTTCTTGTGTGAACGGTGGTGCTATACAGGCCACTGTTGTGAGCTTAGTCGAGTATTCATTGAATTCTTCCCATAGTACTGTCGCACTTCTGTGAGCATCCGAGTGTCTGCGGATTGGGGAGTGGGCTGTATGCATGTGTCTTCTTGTCACAATTTCATGGGGGGACAAATGGTGGTCCTTGGTGGGTTGATTTCTCAGTTCGAACAAGCCCAGGTGTAAGCAGTACACCCAATTCTTTTTTAGTGTGAAACACAATTTCGACAACCTCCCTTTCAGGAGGCCGTTTATCTTCTCAACCATGCCGTTCGATTGCAGGTGATAAATAGTGCACAAATAATGTGTTATTCCCAGCATCGCGGTTACTTCTTTGAACAGATCACTGACAAAATGTGTCCCATTATCTAAACGTATTTTGTTGCAAATTCCCCAGTGCGGGAACACTTCCCGCACTAGGAACTTTGTAGCACACTTTGCATCTGAGTGGGTGCATGGCCCTGCCTCCACCCACCTTGAAAACGGGCAAACTACCACTATCATGTAGCTTGACCCATTGCATCTTTCTCCCATGTCAGCATAATCAATATACAGCTCTCTAAATGGGCCAGTTGGTTTGGGCATTGTTCCTCGCAGTGTTTGAGTGTCATTCCTGAATTATATATCTGACATGTTGTACATTCCATGGGCATTTTTGATATTTGCTCCTGCAGCCCTGGTGCAAAACAACTTTCTTGTATCTCTGCGGCAATGTGTTGTTGGCATTGTGAGCTGGGAAGTGGAGCTGTTGGAATGCTATTTATAGTAGATTATCGGGCATTACCACTTTACCTGTATTTTTTGACGCCAAAGAAGATCGGTGGATGTCTGGCTATACCCTCTTTTTTCCCACAACTCCTTTTCCTCAACAGTCTCCCCTTGTTGTAATTCTAATATTTGAGAAATGGGCATTGAATTATACCCATCGGTGCGATCTTCTTCCACATGTTTCTGTAATATGTACTCACCTGTTTTTCCCTTGGCTAAATATGATGCGGATGCTGCTGCGTTTCCTAAAGAGATGACTTCATTGTTGTTTGTATGGGCCTGCATTTCACTATGGCCACAACTGTAGGTTCCTTTGGCGCCTCTATCGACTCTTTTAGTAGCTCATCATGCTGCACTGAGGATCTGTCTGCTCCGTGGAATCCTCTTCTCCACCATCTAGCCAATCCCCCATGTACAGTTGTTGTCATGTATGCAGAGTCAGTATAGATTGTTACTGCACATCCCTTTGCTGCATGTAGTGCTTCTTTGAGTGCTACTAACTCTGCTGCCTGTGCTGAGTAGTGAGCGGGTAATCTTTGTTGAACAAGTACTTCATATTCACCTTCCTCTAGTCGTACCACAGACACTCCCACATGTTTCTCACCTGTTTCTGAATTTATTGATGCTGACCCATCTATAAAGTATATTTCTCCTTCAGATACGGCATTTTCACTTGCTGTGGGTGTCTCTCCATCTTCTCCTTTATATGTAGGACAATTGTGTGTTCTCATGTCTTCCACTGTGCACGCTTCTGTGATAAACGTTGCAGGGTTAACCATTTTATATCTCACTATGTGTATGTTAGCCCTGGAGAGGATACTCTCGTAGGCTGTTGCTCTTTGTGTTGTCAGTGTGCTCTTTGATCTTTCTAATATTGCAAATAGTGAATGTTCCACAAACAGTGTCACAGAACACCCCATCACAATTGTTGCACTTTTCTCTATTGCAAATACTGCGGCTGCGAGAGACTGCTCATAAGCGAAGTGTCCTTGCATTACTGAGTCTAGCATGCCACTATAGTACGCCAGAGGCTGGTGACTCAAAGATGTTTTTTGTGTTAGCAATGCTGTCATGAGTGTCCCATTACAATGTGAAAATAAGTAGAACTCACACTCATAATCTTGGTTTGTGAGCACTGGTGCTGTTCAGATCAGTTCTTTTAATGTGCTGAATGCATCCTGCATTTCTTCTGTCCATTGTATTTATGTGTTTTCTATTTATGCTTCTTTGAGTCCGTGCAGTAATTGTTTTGTGTATCCTGCATATTCTGATATCCAAGCACGGCAGCAATTGCACATGCCGAGAAATGTCTGCATTTCTTTCACTGTTTTTGGCTCATTTACAGCACGCACTGCAGCCGCCATGTCTGGTATTATTCTTTTACCATCCTTTGATATCAACTGACGCAGATACAACACTTCTTCTTGACAGTATTGTAATTTCTCCTTGTCAACTACCCTTTGTGGGCCAATAATGTCAAAAGAGTAATAGAATCTTTCCTGCACTCATCTTCATCTTTCCCGCAAATCAGGAGGTCATCCACATATTGAATGATCATGCTCTTTGTGATGATATTCCCTAGATCTTCCTGTAATATTCTATTGAATATAAATGGGCTCTCACAGTATCCCTGAGGTAATCTACAATGCTCATATATGTTCCCGCCCAGGGTGAATGCTGTCGAATATTTTGACTCAGGGTCAAGTGGTACTGAGAAGAATGTGTTCTTCAAGTCTACCACTTTAAAATATGATGCATCTTTTGGTATACTACATAGAATTGATGCAGGATTTGGGACCAAAGGAAATTCTTTTCGTATGACTTCATTAAGGGGGCGTAGGTCCAGGATCATCCTCCATGCCCCGCCCTTTGCTTTCCTGATGGGGTAGATGCAAGTATTACATGGTGAATTTGAGGGCACTATTATTCCTTGCACTAACAGAGCACATATTGTTTCTTTTATCCCTTCTTCTGCTTCTCGGGACAGAGGGTATTGCATTACCCTGGGCAACAATGCCCCAGGTTTGAGTTTTATTTTTACTGATGTCACTTCGTACAATAATCCTACATTGTGTGGGCCTATGGTCCACAATTCTTGTGGCACCAGTTTCATGTCATCATCAAAAAAGGAAGGTGGCGTCCCTACCACTGTCATTAGCTGTACTGGTACCTGCCTTGTTTGTGTCATGATATCGCAGGGGATTGCAATCTCCATCACTATCTCCCCATCATTGTCTGAATCAGTAAAAAGGTCCTCATCAGACAAATCTCCCAGCGCAATGTTAGCATTAATTCACAATACAGTTTGCCACTGACACCCATGTATGTCCATTCCTATAACTGCTATTCTTTGCGCTGACACCTGTACTGCATGCAAATCTAAGGACATCACTGTTCCTGGCATTATTTCTGGGCGGTCTACAGGGCGGAAAACAAACTCTGCAGGTACTCTCCACTCTTGACGTTTCAACTCAATGACCACTCGTGCTAGTGTCTGGGTCAATTGGTATGCCATGTACCTCCAGTGCTGTGGCTCATGTGTGTACTACCAACATCACTTGTAATGAGCAGATCCCGGGGGTCGAGCAAACTATCCCTCTTTCAGTGCACGATATAGTCATATTGAGCTTGCTGAGGAAGTCCCTCCCCAATTAATTGGTGATTCTTCATAGTACAGCAAAGGTTCTCGTACTGTCGTCCCTCCTACTGTTACATCAAAATCTTCTGTGTAAGGAACTTCGACCACTGCCCCAGAGAACCCGTTTGTTTCAATTAGATAACGGAAACCTGCCATCTCGTAGGCATGATTTTTTGGCTCCCGAGTCTACCACAAAAATGTATTGTTTATTCCCTATCTCTGCCCCCACCAATGGTTCCTCTGCTGCATCATGGGTCATTGATAGTACTGGAAACGCAAGTGCTCTCTGTGGGCTGTCCTATGCCGGGTGCCTTGTTGTTCCTCCATTGTCAAAAACATTCCCTGATACCACTGCCACTCCACCAAATGGTGTAGGTGCACCATTTGCCGCTGTGACGAAGGGTTACCTTGTACGTGTGTCATGTGTTTGCGGTATTATGGGTGTTGTTGAACATTACACAGCAGTGCTCTGCGCTCATCTGTGTGTATCTCTGATCCTGCTGTTCTTCTCTCCCTCCACCTCCCATTAGCAGCCCATATGGGCTCCCTGGGTGGAGGTGGCCATACTGATGTTAATTTTGATAATTATTCATGGGTCTACTTCTACACTCCCTTGAAAAATGTCCCCACCTCCCACAATTCCAACAATTCCCTTGTCCTCCCCTTGGAACTAGACCCCCGTCCCACCGTACCCTCCATACCCTGGGCCACTCCCTCTTTGCCCTCTGTACCCACCTCTTCCTCCACTAGCACTCCTCACTTGCCACTGTGGCCCTCCATATTGCTCCTCGTCATTCCACTGCTCCTGTCCATTTCCTGCCCAATTGGCTGCCATTCTTGCTTGTATTACTGTTGACCCTTCCTTCTCCTCTCTGTCCTTGTCTGTGGGGAGTGCGGCTACAGCTGCTGTGACCGTCACTAGTTTTGTCTGTATTAATTTTGCCTTGTCTGCCAATCTTCTCTGTGCTATCTCCATCTCCCTTTCTTTTATCCTTTTGCAATTGTGTACTATGATGCTTTGTATCTCAGGCCAGCCGTTGGCTTTAATCCGACCTATTTTATCGAGTGCTTTCTGAACTTCCTTCGGGAGCCCTCTCTTTATTATGAAGTAAAACAGGGAGGTTGACTGATCCCAGGCTGTGCCCGGCTCCCCTCTCCACATCTCCTGCACCCGTAAAATGAAAGCCATTGCATCTTCCTCATCATTCATTGTGCATTGCATTACTGACTGTAAGTCAGGTGTGTCTGGGAATGTGTCCCTCAATGCATCCCATATTCTTGCTGTGTTAAAAGAAGCACCATCATGTCGGTCACAATCTAATGTTATTCCTGGGAAGCCTGCTTTCACCCAAACCCGATCAGCTTGATCACCCACTGCAGACACCAGCAAACTTTTAGTGTCACCTACTGCCAAAGGAACCCCTGCAGTGTTTTTCTCGAATGCATAGATCCATTTACTCGCACCTCCTGACAGTGGGGGCAGTAATTACTACAAAATGGCATTTTCCATCTGTGTGCAGGGTATATAATTTGGCCTCCCTCCTCCCCGATGTATCAGGGGCAGCTGCAACCTTCCTTTTATTCCCTTCGCTGTACTCACCTTTGTCCCTCATTTTCCCAACATGGCCATCCTCCCCACTCTGTTTCTTATCCTCCCATTCCATTCTTCTTGCATCGCCCGCCCCAGAGGTGTTTCGTCTAGTCTCATTGGTACTTCCCCTGCTGTGATCCCTATTCTCCTTCCTTCTAACTCCTCTTGCTCTATATCACACCACAGTTCTTCCGCTCCTCCCGATGCCTTACCCTCTCCCATTGTTTACCCCTCTGGCATATGTAGCTCTAGCTCTGTTATCGTTGTTGGTTAATCATTTATTTGAAACACTATCTCCCCCTTCTTACCCTTCCTCTATGGATCTGTCGGGTGTCCGTGATCTCTGTGTCTTATCGACCCTGGAAGTACCTGATCCACTCTGTTCACATATATCCTTTATTCTGGACAGTTTACTCCGGGCTAACGATAACCTTCAGTCTAAATCTTCTGTGAACTTTCTGATATCTATTTCCGGGGTACTCACTTGTCCACTCGCTCTTGGGCACTCATATGGCAGGGGTGCTGTGGGTCGTGGTGTGGTTGGGGAGGTGGGTTTTGACACATACACAGGGTCACTGAATCCCTTAGCTGGCACTGATTTGTTTAAGAGGGTCGATATTCGTACAACTTCTCCTGACCCTTCCTTTTCTTCACCCTCATTTCCATTAGTTTCTATTGCCAGGGGAGAGGAAACCTGTTCCTTTATTTGCTCTTTCCTTTTTACTGGAGGTACCTCTGCAAATAATCTCCATAGGTCTAATATCTCTTGTCTATTCTGCAACTGTTTTCCTTAGTATTTTACAAACAGGCAAGTAGCCACCATATCCCGGACATTTTTATCAAATGATCCTCCCTGGGACCATACCCGTGGTAGCCCTACTCCTTTTAATTCTGTGATCCACTGATCATGGTACTTAGTTATCCTCTCTGCATATCCTGGCAAATTCTGACAAATATGGGCCAGTGGTGTTTCCGCACCCATGTTAAGTTATCGTCCCCCTTTCTATCTCTGGCTGGTGTGTGTGTTATGTAGTTATAATACTGACAAAACCAGTATTTTTTTTTTAATTTCTTTATTGGTTTTAACAATATAACAAACATAATCGTCATCACTTGTAATATTTAACGCAAATTAACAGGATTACGCGTCCCCCCCCCAACTCAAGACCACTGACAACATTATTGTCCATTCTTATTGGATCGGATAGATGGCTAGGACAGTCCGAACTGTCCGAGGTAACGTCCATATTGTTAGGATGAAGTAGTGGCACTGTTAACGCCACCCAGCGATGCAATTCCCCACTGGAGTCCAGCCTCTGTTCGAGGATTGCCGTTTCCCATGCGCCGGTCTCAGCCGTTATCCATTTCATAAGGTCCCCCCACCACTGTGCCTCGATCGGGGCCCTTGGGCTCTTCCATCCCAATGCTATGCGTGTCTTCGCTGTTTTGTATATCAAATCTTTGAGTTTGTTTAGAGGCTTGTTTTTGTAATTACGTTTGCATCTGCCCAGGATGCAGGCCGCGGGGTTATTCACTTTGAGCTCAATATCTGCGTCCGCCACTCTCTCCTGTACCTGTGTCCAGAAATTGCGTATCTCTGGACAGCCCCAAAACATATGCGTCATTCCCGCCCTGGGCTCCTTACATTTGGGGCATACTTGGGCCTCTGCTCCCTTGAATTTACATATGGCCTCAGGTGTTAGGTAGGTCCTATTGGTGATGTATAAGCTGTAAACGGGCATTCCTAGAAACATTCTTGTGGTAGTGGGTTATTTTCTCCCATTCTTCATCCGCAAAGTCCTGGCCTAGTTCGGTTTCCCACTTTTCTTTGCTTTTGAGCTCGTTCCTTGTGGTGCCCTGAAGTAGGGTTTCGTAAAGTCATGAAGTTTCATGGCCTCCTTCGGCGGTGTTTAACAATGTTTCTATGACCTCGTTTTCCGTCGTTGGGATGGTAGCCGCTGGCCATCTAACCTTTATGGCTTGTATCACTGCTCTATGGAGCAAGAATTGTCCAGCAGGTAATCCCGTGGTCTCGTTGAGATCGGGGAAAGGTATGATCTCCTGGTCTGGTATTAGGTCTCCTAGGGTAGCCACTCCATAGGGTTCCCACTGGGCGCGCGTTTCCAGAGACCCCCACGGCTGGTTGGCCATAATTGCTGCGATGGGGATTTGTGGGGAGTAGGGATCAGCTGACCCCACTGTTCTGCATGCTCTGTTCCAGAGCTTTATTCCGAGTTTGGTTAAGTATGGGAAGGGCTGTGGGAGTCTGTTCTGGACCCAGAGTAGATCCCCTAGGAGCAGGTTGGGCAATGCTGGTTGGAGGAGCCTGGTGTCTGTGGAGATCTCGTCGGCCATCCATCGCATCACATGTCTTAGTTGGCTTGCAAGATAGTACAATTCGAAGTTGGGGACTTTAATTCCCCCTCTTTCATAGGGTCTTTGGAGTGTGTCCAGCGCCACCCTGTGCCTGCCTCCCTGCCAGAGAAACCTTCTACATAGTTTATTAATATTACTGAAAAAGGAGGGGGGAATGTTGAAGGGAACATTTGTAAAATTGTATAGTAAGCAGGGGAGTGCAACCATTTTGAGGAGACCTGCCCTTCCGGCCATCGAGAGCGGGAGCTTGCCCCAGAATTCCATAGATTTTTCAAGAGTGTCTTTCGCTCTCACTGTGTTGAGAATATGCTCCGTGTATGGATCCCGGTGTATAGTAATTCCCAGGTACTTAAAGGAGGTCATTTGCCATTTTAGGTCAAGGGGGCGGGGGGATCTTAGGTCTTCCTTATAGAGTGCAGCTAGAGGGTAGAGGCAGGACTTCGACGAATTCCCGTGTATTTGCTAAATCCGTCCAGGGTCTCAAGAATTTAGGGCAGGAGGTGTTCGAGGTTGTGTAGGTACAATAGTGTATCGAGATGGAGACGAGATGGGTCACTCCTTCGATCACGATGCCCCCATCTCCGTATTCTTGTCTGAGGTATGCGGCTACAGGTTCGGTAGCAATGATGTATAACATCGGGGAGAGTTGGCAGCCCTGACGGGTGCCCCTGTGTAGGGGCCATTTGTCAGAAAAGGTCCTGTTTGTGCGCACCCTAGCGGTGGGGTTGGTGTAGGCTAGCTGGGTCCATTTCAGGAAGGCGGGTCCGATTCCCATTCTAGTCATAGTGGCATATAGCCATTCCCAACGCACTGAATCGAAGGCCTTGGTGGCGTCAAGTGATGCAACCGCGTATCTCTGAGGCCTGTGTTCCATGCTGTACATGATGTGATGCAACCTGCGCATGTTCTCTGTTATGGAGCGTCCGGGCACATATCCCGTTTGGTCCTGATGTATCAGGTGGGGGATCACCCTTCGCAGTCTATTCGCTAGCAGGGAGGTTAGGATCTTACTATCAATGTTTAACATGGAGAGGGGCCTGTAGGAACCGCAGTGCGTTCCGTCTTTACCGGGTTTCAGGAGGGGATTAATTACCGCTTCCCTCATGGAGTCAGGAAGGGCACCACGCTCGTAAGCTTCGTTAAACACCCGTGCCAACAGTGGGGCCAGGGTATCTTCATACAATTTATAAAATTCCCCGGGGAGGCCATCAGTGCCAGGGGATTTTCCAGAAGGGAGCGATCTAATGATTACCTTAACCTCATCTGGGGTGATGGGCTTGTCTAGGATGTCAGTCATTTGAGGATAAAGCCTGGGAAGGTCGATGTCGTCTAGGACATCCTCAATGCCGGAGTCGGCCATGGGAGGGGGTTCGGAGTATAGTTTGCAGTAAAAGTCGGAGAACACAGAGTTAATTTCTATTTGGGTGTGCACTAAGGAGCCGTCTGGTTTGAGTACTTGGCAAATGGGTGTTCTGGGGGTCTCTCTCTTGTATAGCCAAGCCAGGAGTTTACCGGGTTTTTCACCTAGGGCATGGCTTCTCTCAATATGTTTGGCATAGCTCAACCTTCCCAGGGACTCACAGTGCGTTAGGCAGGTTTGTTTTAGGTCGATCATTTTCTGTAAGTGTTCTGGGGATGAGTCTAATCTACCTTCCAGTTCTCCCAGCTCCCTCTCTGAGTGTTCTAGGGAGGATGTAATAGACCTTAGGGCTCCACCCATAGCTGCAATCATCTCATCCCTCATGACCACTTTGTATGCCTCCCTGGCGGTGCCTATGTATTTGACCCTGTTAAGGTTTCTTCCCCAATAGTCCTCCGTCCCGTCAGCAATGTGTTTGCGGAGGGCTGTGTCATGGAGGGCCTCAGCCCTAAGTCTCCAGGTGGGGACAGGGGGTCTAGGCGGGTAGACCTCCCAGGCGGCCAGTAGTGGGGAATGGTCAGGCAGCACCCTGGGCAGGTACTGGGCCCCGCCAAACATTGCTTGTTGTTCTTACGAAAAGATAGTCCAGCCTAGTGTGGACCGCGTGTGGAGGGGAGTAAAAGGAGAACTCTCGCAGGTCTGGGTGTTGTTCTCTCCACAAGTCTCGGAGTTGTAGCTGCTGTAAACAGCCTGGATAGTATTTTGGCCGGTGGAGAAGGGCGTGTATGCTTATCATCTGACCTGTCTTTCAGGGGGTCTAGGGTGCAGTTGTGGTCGCCTCCCCATATCATGGATTGGTCCCTGTAAGGGCTGAGATGTGAATATAGGAATGAAAGAAAGCTGTTGCATCGTGGTTAGGTGCATAGGTGCTATTTAGGCATATCTCCCTTCCTTCAATTGTGCCGCACGCTAGTGCCATCCTACCCTCATCATCTACTTTGGAGCTTACTAATCTGAAGGGGATAGAGGGGTCTAACCAAATTAGGACACCTCTGGCATAAGAGGAGTAGGAGGATCCTATCAGAGTTCCGTGCCTTGCTTTGGCCAATGCCTTCAATTTGTCCGACGTTAAGTGCGTTTCTTGAAGTAGGGCTATTCTAGTTTTACTTCTTTTGATGTAAGCGAGTATGTGGCGTTGCTTCACGAAGCTATTCATGCCTCTGACGTTCCACGTCATGATTTTTATCGAGTCAGCCATGGGAATCAGGGGTTCCAGTATCTATTCCAGGCTTACCCGGAGGCATTGCAGGTGGCGAGAGGCGTATGGATCTCGTATGGGTTCTAGGTGGTTTATGGATGTGGGTCCCACCTGAGGTGCCTGCATCATTTATCTTTTGCTTCGATAATTGCAATCCCATCCAGTGTAGGGAAAGCGCTTCATTCGTGCTGTCTGCGATGGTTGTCGGTGGTCTTGGTTTTTCCCGATTCCGGCACCTAACTTCTGTGCCAACTCCCTTCCCCCCGCCATAACTTTGAACGTCCCAAACATAAAACAGGTCGAGCGAGGTTTCCCTCACTATGACAGTCCCGTTTCCGCTCCTTTAGACCGAACATCGGTCGCTTGGTGCCCTACGGGCGGGTATCTAGGTACCCTTAACAAGAAAGAGCTTCGGGGGGTAGGAGAGAGTTCGTCCGGGCATCTCGTTTCGAGGAATCAAGTCAGCTGCGGTGTGTGTAGCCGTTCCTTGGAGGGACCCCTGAGAGACATTGGGGCAAGGTGTAGCCATTGAGGGGCGAGGCTCAGCGTGGTTGTCGCTTCTTAACTTCAATGTCAGGGATCTGCTCACTGTCCATCCTGTCCCGAGCCTCGGCAGGGGTATCAAAGAGATAGGATTTGTTGTTGCGTATCACCTTCAATCTGGAGGGGTATAGGAGCATGTAGCGTAGACCGGCAGACTTCAATCTAGCTTTGGTGTGTATAAACAGTGCCCTCTTCATTTGGACCTGAAAAGTATAGTCCGGATAGATGGATATTTTGGCTGGGCCCCTGCAGATCTGGCCGCCTGATCGCGAGAAGGCGAGGATGGTTTCACGGTCCCTGTAATTAAGTACCTTTGCAATCACTGGTCTGGGTGGGTTGCCGGGGGGGGTTTCGAGGTGAGGGATCGATGAGCCCTTTCGATTGTGAAACCCTGAGAGAGTTTCTCTGCACCTATCTCCTGTAGTAGGAGGTTTTCGAATGTTGTTACGTCGCGCACGCCCTTCTGCCTCCTCGGCCCTATCTTTCAGGTTTTTCACTTTCTGCTGGAGTGCATCTACATCTTTGAGGAGCACAGTTTTGGCTTCAGTGTTTTCGTGGACCTAGGCTTCCAGCGTATCTGTCCTGCTGGCCAAAGAGCGGACGTTCTGGCGTAGGAGGCTCAGGTCTATGGCGACTGCGTCAATTTTATGTTCCACGGCCGTTTGGGATAGTTTGATGGCTTCGAGGATCTGTGTGTTGCTTGGTTCAGTTGTTGGCCCCGAGGGGTCAGGTAGGTCTGCGGCGTGTGCCCCGTTCATGGTCTCAGGCGCTGTGGGCCCCACCGCCGTGAAGGTATCAATGGTGGTCTGGCGTTGCTTGGCCCTTGCCCCTTTGGTGGACATATCCCCTGGCCTACAGGCGCTTCACTGTGCCTGGCACGGGTTTAGGGGAGGCCAACGTGTGATGAAGTGGAGGGGTCGTAAGTTCCCAGTGCCCGTGCTAGTGGTTGAGCTGTTGTGCAGTTCGGTCCGGTCGGGAGCAGAGGGCGGCGGTGTGTTATGGGCCGCTCCGGAGGCCCAGATGGATAGCTAATGTGCAGGGGCCAGACCGTGTCGCCCGGTAGTATTCGCCGGGGCCGCTCCTCGGGGTTTCAAGAGTAGTGGTTAGGGCCCGACCGCGAGTCTCCACAACGTTTTGCTGGGCGCTTCGTGCAGGGGGACACCGTGCCTATGTAGGGTGGAGGAGGGGGTGGGGGGCGCTGGCATGGGCCGGAGGTGGCAGCCGGTATATAGCAGTAAGATTTGTTCCCCCCGCTCACCTCGAAGATCCTTCGACACCCAGGCTCACGGTTCCAGGTTGCGGTGGGTTGCGCACGTATCAGGCTTGTATCAGGCAGGGCTCTGCGTCCTGGGTGCGCCTCCTCTCGTTCACACACCCGGCCGCTCGAGTGCTTCGCAGGTCTGCCACCTCGGTCTGGCCAGGCGCTCTTGTACGGCGGGGGGGTCTTCTCCCCTCCGGCGGCTTGGGCGTTGCGGCGCAGAAGCAGCCTTAGAGTGCGGGCCGCTGCACCGTGCTGGATGAGGGAGCCGCCATTTTGGCTCCGAACCGCTGGATCGTATCGCACGGTCAATAAGGCGAAGCCGGTCGCTCAGAGCCACGGGAGTTGGCCCGCAGGTGCAGGAGGGTATCAGCCCTCGGTGAGGCGGTTTGTGGGCTTCAGGGGCCCGTAAAAGTGTAGTTAATGGCAGCTTATGATGGTCGCATCAGGCGGAGCGCACGGAGCGAACGTCCTCTTCATATGGCGGTTAGCCACGCCGCCCGACTATACCAGTATTTTGTTGTTGATATACACTTCCAAACACCTTATACGCTGAGTTTTAAAGAAGTATCACACTTACAATGGCCACTTATTCATAAGACATCAGTACAGTTATTTTAGCCATTATTAAAATGCAGTGATCACAAAAGACATGACAAAATCAGTACATGACGTTGACCAATAGACAGTTCACAAACAACACATAACACATACCCTCCCTGTCTTCTCGCAATAATCTTATTAATAAGGACCTCCCTTACCCCAGCACTTTACACCCCTTATCCCTTAGGCCATCTGAATATCTTCCCATAGATCAGAAAACTAAAATAATAAAGGGTTTCTAAGTTGTACTTCCCTCTATGCGAGACTCCCACTGATTTCTTCTATTTTCCACTTATTCCCAGTACTAGTCAAGATAGCACTATGCAGTGTCACCTTCTACCCCCTTGCAGAGCTAGGTTCCCATCTTCCCTTTACACCTTGTAATCACCTTAACTGATCCTAATGGCCATATGCAGAGAAAGAAAAAGGAATAAGATAGTATCTATCATACTCCCAAGAGCCCTTTTAAATCAATCTGACCTCGTATACTATGTTCTACATCCAACTCCTTTTAATGTCGCTCACACTTGACACTCATGTGTCCGTCTTGATTTGAGACCCTCTGGACCCGGTCCGTCCGGACGCTGCACCGTGCTCAATGGCTGCCCCCGGCGAGCGTTACTATGGATTTTGTGAAGTGGGACCCGTACCGTATCGCCCTACTGCGTGTGCACATCTCAGCGTACCAGTTGCCGTAGGCGAGCAGCTCTCTTGAGGGGGCGCGCCGTGCTCTCCGCTATGGCCGGGGTTGTCTCGTGCCAAGAGGAGCAAAAGGACAAATCACGTCCTAGAGGTCACCACTTGAAAGTGAGCATCCCCCAAAAGGCATTTAAAACTCCCCAGTGAGAATCAAGAATGGACACACCCATAATGGGAATGAGACCAAGACTAAGTGTGGGTGAAGTAAAAAGGTAAAAGTTTATCTAAACCAATCTAGGGCAGGCAGAGAACTCTGCAAACTCCGAGAGCGCTCTGCCGTACAATAGAAAAACATTCATATTTATTACAAAATAACGTCATCAGTGAGGTAAGCTATAGGGGGCACATAGTCGTGGGGTTTGGGTGGCGAGGACTGGACACTAAGGATTATGTAGGGGTGGTGCTCCATGATTGGCAGAGATCCACATGGTGCTAGTGCGGGGTGCTCAGGTCAACTGGGCTCATCTGGGTGGATCGCTCGGTCCGAGGAAGTCTGAGCTGTTACAATTTATGCTACATAACAGTGCCCTTGTGGCCACACATACTTTGACCGCCATCTATCCGAGTTAACACATGAAAAGACATACTCTTAAGCATTTGACCTGAACAATAAAAGTGAGAACACATGGGTCCAAGTAGCAAATTTATCATAGGATTATGGTGTCACATTCACTAATCATTCTGTTAGATCTCTTAAAACAATTATTTATTGTTTGTTTTTGTGAGAAGAATATATTGCCACACAGGGGGCCAGGGGTGAGCTGGGGCGGTACACTTCAGGAGGGGCATACACTCCTCCTTTAAAGAGAATTACGATTAAGATGAGAGGCTTACTGCCCATATTTCATTAACCAGAGTCTGGGGTGCCAGGTAGATTCATGGTAGCATTGCGAGTTACGGGGGCTGAGGGGAAGGTGCATGGTGGGTGCAGGCTCAACGAAAAGGGTGAGAGGTTGTATTTGTAGCATCACATCATTCACATGCCTGAGGCTTTGGATCCTGGCCTGGCCAGAGGAGAAGGGTAGGTGGGGCCTGTGCACGCAGTGGTCTCTGTGGGGAGTGAGGGGAGAAACGGTCCAGCAGCAGGTTGGGCCATACAGTCGCTACGTTGTGAGGGGCACACATAGAGCTTACATTCAAAATGAGGTCGAAATAGGTTAGTGTGTGCATTGGTACAGTGAAAAGTCTGCAACGTTCTGCTTACAATATGACATGCTAATGCTCAGAGGGTAAACACATCCTACAAAGGACACTCTATTATACAGTCGGCACCCATTTCATTAAAAACCATACATTTTGTAATACTTAATTGAATACATTGGAAATTGTACATTTTTTGGGGCTTCATTGTGTATATATATTGATATCATACATTACTTTGTGTGGTGCGCAGCAACAGTAATCATTGATTAGTACTGAAAGACTTGATCATGAACATCATGGTTTCGTGTGGGATCTGGGATGGGTGAGGGCCATCTTATTTCAATATGTATAATCAAGCTCATGGACTCAAAGCAAATTTATTTTCCCTTCAGATGGCTTAGCTGCATGGGCGAACCAGGGTGGCACATGGGCTTAGTATTCACGTCTGGCACTTCAAACAGGGAACAGGGTTGGGGTTATCCACAGCATATGTCATGAATGTGGGGTCTGCAGGAGGACAAGACAAGTTTTATGGAGGTAGCTTGTTTTTCAAACCCCAGCTTCAGCCCGGTCATGTGCAGGTCAATGATGGACTGCGGAAGGTGAAAGATACGGTGTTTGTAATGTAGCTTGTTCGCGCTTAGTCTTCCGTGAGAACAGGTCTGCGCCAGAGCCACCAAGGGTAGGAGGGCGAGTGAAGCGCCAGGCTCGCTGTGCGCAGTCAGGAGGGGAGAGCTGCAGCCCTGCAGACTATTTTTGCCAGTAAGGCCTAAATTATCATGTACAAAATGAAGTATGAGTGCATCACAAAATGGGGTCTGGTACCATCCTTACAGATGAGCGAGCATTGCAGCCACATGTGTCCATCAGCAGCCATCCTGCATCCTTGGCCATCAGCGCAAGGGTGGCTGCCGGACGAGGCATAGTCTGAACGCCTGGAGAGAATGGAGGGGGGGGGCATGAAGACCTTCCCTCCCATACACCTCCGTGAGTGCCTTAGGAGATCAAAGGGTATTATCCTAAGATTACGAAAAACCCTGTATGTTGGATTTCATATGCCGCCGATGTGGTGCTCGTTGACAACACACTTGTGGGAAGGAATCTTTCAGCACAGGTACTTCATGAATTCTCACAGGGGAATAATCTTGACTTGAATCAGGATAAAAACAAATATGTGTGTACTGGTGCGGGCAAGGGTTGCCAGAAATGGTGTTATATTTATGGAACACTTATTAAACGTGTTGTAGATTATAAATATCGTGGAGGGAACATAGATGAAGATCTGAAATTTGGTACAAGATACATTTACGAGAGCATATCCATTCAAGCATGTATTACAATCTGCACGCCATGTACTCACATGTTGCAAAAGCCTGGGTGATCTAGGTACTAGAGAGACATGTGTCAGGCACCAACACCACAGGCCTAGCTACTCCCCTCATTTCCAGCTGTTGCCATCTTATGGCCAGCTAGTACGATTATGCCAGTGCCTGGCAAACCTACGTGCAGGCCTGAACAGGGTAGTGCTGAGCTTCTGAGAGTAATTTGGGAAGAAGAGAGGGATGTGCTGTGGGCAGAGATGGAACGGTGACCAAGCTCCGTGCAACGTTCCACAGGTTACTGCTAGGGCTGTGCTGTGGGGCGGGTCGCCTCTGTATATGGCAGGACTTTACACAAGGCAGGGCCAGGGCTGGACTGGGAACTAAAAGAGGCCCTGGAAATAATTACTGGGGACCAAAAGAGGCCCTGGAAATAAAGTTCAAAGTGGCCCTGTATGACACCTTTTCAGAAAGCCCAATGCTTTTCCTATGAGAACATTTGGAAATACCACAGAAAAAAAGGCCCAGAGTGCAGAGGCCCACCGGGAAATCTCCAGAGTTCCCTATAGGCCAGTCCACCCCTGGGCAGGGCTGCAAATAGGGATCTGAAGCAGAATGCCTTATTGCATTAAAAGCAACCCTTGCTCAATTGATGGCTTTTTAAAATTACACTAATAACTGAAAGTAATCCACCAGTTAAAAAGCTCATGAACAACACACACAAAACAGCTTGTAGAATCGTTATCCACAATTCTGCTTAACACCAGGCCCCTTTATAATTGGCAGCCGCATTAAGGGTAATTTACAAAAACATGGATTTAAAAATAAAACCTGGGTAAACTCCACCTTTCATCCTACTGAATGTAATCAAATTAGTGAAGTTGAAGTGGTGAATGATATGACTGCATGTCAGAATAGCAATGTCAGTAACATATCTGACATGCTTGGGTTTGCTTTTCATCATTGAGAGGTCGAAACATTGAGTATTATAGAGGTTTATATTATAATTATTAGGAATTCATACTAGACATGCAAAAGCCTGCATGCCTGCGATAGAGTCAGTCATGTATTAGGAGTGCATTACGTTTCATCCTGCTGAGCTTGCATCCATGAAGACTACTTAAATTATAGAATTACTAATAGGTAGAGTTCGAAGGTCAATGACCTCAGAAAGGCCAAAATGTCTGTGGCAGAGCTAGTCACATGTCAAGCATTCACCACGTACACTCTGGCGTTGCTTAAAGAAATACTATTTAGTCAGCGAAGATTGCAATGTTTTGAGATTTGTACCTAGGAAAACACACATAACACCTTTTGTTGGTGCACCTGATGGACTGCTCTAGTGCAAATTTGCGCCCCAAATAGTTGTGTCCTATTTGCAAAGTTCCGGAAAAAGTGGACCTGTACCTTTTATTAAAATAATGCAAGCAAAAAAATGCACCCTCAATGTTATTTGTGTGTTTGCACGGCTTTTTGTGAATTTGACAGTGTTTTCTTAAAGATTACGATTATTTGTATTTGTTACCTACAAGCAGAGATTTCATTTTGGTTTCTTCATTAAATAAGCATCCAGGTGCAAGGCATTTGTCATTTAGATACTTAGGGCGTGATTCATGTATTTTTTTGCACGGTAAACAGGGACTTTGTGGGCCAAACCGTGTGTGAAACTCCTGCCATTGATTCATGAATCGACTGTGGAGGACTTTTTTGTACTTAGCGTGGACTTCGCGCAGGATCGGCACGTCTCTGAGAGCGGCCGAGTGCCTTGCGCAAGACTCCACGCTGAGCATGGGCGCGACCTGTGCAGGAACCAGAGTCAGGGACGGAACACGGAAAATGAGGAAGAACAAGCAAAAATGTGGGCGTTACTAGGAATGTCACGCAGGCAGTCCATTGCACGCCCACAAATACACACACCCAACCGTATTCATGGATTTAACCGCGCAACCTCTCGTCAGAGATATGCTCCTGCAAAGCTTTCGATCAATCTGCCAACCGAAGGCAGGCATACAGACACTTGTGCATAGGCATCACCACGCTTTGGTGAGATTACAATGTGGATTTACGGGTATGTGCACACAGACAGGGTTGTGTTCTAACTTAGAGGTGCATATATGCATTGTAGCAGGTGCAGGAACAGTTCAGGGGGGTTCACAAGCAGATTGACCAGCATTTTACCAGACTTATGGAAAATTGTACGCATGTTGTCAGGGTGCCGGTAACAGTTACATGGGACCCCGCACAGGGTTGCTGAGGTGCTGGCCTGGTTGCAGTGGACCCCACGCTGTGTTACTAGTGTGCATGAGTCTGTGCCCAAGGATCCCGCAGAGGTAGGTGTAGATCGCTGAATTTGCTTTACGTGGGGGCGTTTGTTGCGTATAGGCTTACTTTGCAGGAACAATTCCATGAATATGCAGAGCGCGCAGAAAAACATGTGCAGAGTCGCTCTCGGTGTTCTGGCTTTACGGGATCAATGCACACTTTTCCATGAATCGGACCCTTAGCTTTCTCTGAGCATCCCTGTCAGGACACGTCTGACCTATTCCATGAAGGTTGCATGGTTTGAACTTATGCTGGCAGGAAATTGTCTCTTAAACCCAATATTTACAGTGGCGTGTCACTTTCATGAATTGTCATGAACTTTACTCAAATATGTCATCCGCAACTATGAAAATGTCAGGCCAACCCCGATTTAAATACAGTAAAGGGTGATTCGTGTTCGGATGCAGCGCTGTCATTGGAAACCAGATGACACTCTCGTTGCCACAATTCCCAGGTGCCTACTGATTGTGGTGGGAGATGCTGCTGATCCTTTCAGGGAGTTGCATGCTCAGCCATACTCCTAACCAAGAAACAAAGCACCCAACATTGGAGAAGCACCGTCCTGATGTAATGAGAACGTAATCGAAATAGGGGTGCTCCAAAAAAAACCTTCATACATTCATCAGCATTACTTCACAAAAAAGCGAACTTAAACCAAAATGTCTTTTTCAATTGTAATTCTGTCCCTAACTGCATTTTGGTTCATTCATTGCCACAATGTCCTTGGTAAACAATGACACTATTCTTTACTTTGACTCAGCAGTCCCAGTTTGCACCGCAGAGGGCACAGAACAGCATGTGCTGCACTTGACAGAAGCGTGATAATGCTACAACACTCCATCAACTGAGGGCAGATCATCCCTTGACACCAGGCAGAGGCAGTGCCAAAACCTTCTGTTAGGCAAGGCAGAATTCATTAGCCACGTAAACACATTCGCGAGCCCGTCATCGTCAACGGAAAGACAGACATTTTAATGTTCTAATGCTATGTTTAAGACGTGGAAGTGGACGGTGCAAATCGGAATAAGGCACGCACCTTTCAGGGAATGGGACATTTTATCTGTAGTGTTGTAGCAGAGAAAACAACCCACATTAAAGCAGTGCATGACTTCTTCAGTGTGCATTTCATGTGCCTCCCAGCAAATACATTGCTACTAGCGCCCCCCTATGTTAACTGGGGTGCTAATAGCAATAATAACCACTTCCACAGATTGCACCTGGTGGCACCATCCACTGCACCTCATTAAAGGCCCTTGCATCGGCCCGTGGCTGTTACCACCGGATAGAGCATGAAAACCTGGTCATTATTGCCATGTTAACACTGTTCACAGCTTCAAAGCTACCTAACCAAGTGGAGACAGGCATGTACAAGAAACACATACAAGAGAAAGTCAACACATCTCCATTGGGATTCGAAAAAGTCCCAAATCTCTTGGAAAGCTTGAAGGAGGCCATTCTGCTACACACCAAGCACATCACCTCTTTAAATCAAGCAGAGGCTCCTCCTTTCATAAGTGTGCTTGTTTGAGACAAACACAATGCACCTTATTCTCAAAAGTGACTGCACATTTCAATGTGGCTGGAAAGCAGTGTAAAATAAACACCTCCCAGACCCCATGCGTGAATGACTGTTCATATATGTGCTTTTCCACTTACAGAAATATCCATGGCAGGATCAGAAGTGGCCCTAACATGTGATATGCCCCCCCCCCCCCCCCTGCACGTTATGCAATCAGGAGCCGGGAGGGGGGGGGTGACGTTGACTTTTGCAAATGTACAAGTGCATCCTGCTTTTGCATATGGGATGCACTTCAAAATGCATAGATGTGCTCACTTATGTGCACAGTGTTCATTGGGTGTAATTCGGTCAAGCAAATGAACATCTGGATCCAACTGGATTTTCTTCACCAGGCTAAGGATTAGATCAAGTTGGCAGTTCACTTTTGTATGTCGTCACGGCGTAGGAAGCAGGTCTATAACTCCTTGAGGAAACAATTGGGTTTTGTGTAGGCCCCGGATCGGCATAAGCCAAGCACTGCCATAATGGTACTGCCTGTCCATTAGACACAGCAGCTGGAATGTGGTGTGAGTACCTGGGGATAGGATAACAGTGTCTGGCAAATGTCTATCAAGTCCTCATACACATGCCAACATTTGTGGTGTTGCCAATGTTTATGGTAATAGGGCTTAAGACCCTGGGGGGCACAGTCTTGTTATAAATAAAGAGGCTGAAGACACACATAGCTCAGATTTTTATTTTTTTATTTTTTATTATTTTACC